>NC_080671.1:240837038-240936444 GCF_030247195.1 Topomyia yanbarensis | reverse complement strand
TAATCCACACTAAGGTAATTTGATAAGATTTATTTGTTAATTTAGTTAAGTATTCTCGTATCTTCTTTAAAAAGAACGGAGCGTGATTATCAAGCTTTAAAGAGCGTAGTGCCTTAATTGTGCTGAGGCTATCTGTGAGGATGAAATAATGGCTCGGAAGTAAAGTATCAATGATTTCCAGACTATAGTGAACTGCTGCTAGTTCGGCTGTGTAAACAGAGGCAGGTTCTGCAAGCTTGAAAGGGATCGAGGTGATATTGTTGAAAATACCGAAGCCAGTGGCCTCATTGATTCGTGACCCATCAGTGTAGAACATTTTATGGCAGTCAATGTGTTGGTATTTACTTATGAATATTTTAGGGATCTCCAGAGAGTGCAGGTGATCCGGGATTCCACGAATTTCCTCTTGCATGGACGTGTCGAAAAATAAAGTGGAATCGGGAGTATCTAGTATATTAACACATGTCATAATATAACTAGAAGACGTTATTTCTTGTGACATGTGATTGAAATACACTGTCATGAATCTGGTTTGGGATTGAAGCTCGACAAGTCTTTCAAAATTTTCAATTACCAGTGGATTCATAACCTCACATCGTATAAGTAAACGAGAGGAGAGATCCCAGAATCGATCTCTTAAGGGAAGAACTCCCGCTAGTACTTCAAGACTCATCGTATGTGTCGATTGCATGGAACCTAAGGCGATTCGTAAATAACGATACTGTATTCGTTCCAATTTAATAATGTGAGTGTTTGCAGCTGAACGGAAACAGAAGCACCCATATTCCATTACTGAAAGTATCGTTGTTTGATATAATCTTATCACGTCACTTGGATGAGCACCCCACCAAGATCCGGTTATTGTTCGGAGAAAATTTATCCTTTGTTGGCACTTCTTAATCAGATACCTAATGTGGCCTCCCCATGTACCTTTAGAATCGAACCAAATTCCGAGATATTTAAAGGTCATGACTTGGGCTATCGTTCTACCAACCAACTGAAGCTGAAGCTGAGCTGGATCACGCTTCCTTGAAAAAACAACCAACTCTGTTTTCTCCGTAGAGAAATCGATGCCTAGCTTCAAAGCCCAACTTGATAAATTATCCAAACTATCTTGCAGTGGTTGTTGAAAATTTATGGCTTTTGGTCCTGTAACAGAAACCACGCCATCATCTGCAAGTTGCCTTAGAGTGCACGGGCTGACAATACAATTATCAATGTCATTCACGTAAAAATTGTAGAGAAGGGGACTTAAACAAGAACCTTGTGGGAGGCCCATGTAACTTATTCTGAATGTTGCCAAATCGCCATTTGAAAAATGCATGTGCTTTTCTGACAATAAATTGTATAAATAATTATTTAATATTGGTGAAAGACCACATTGATGTAGTTTCTCTGAGAGAACATCAATGGAAACAGAGTCGAATGCTCCTTTTATGTCTAAGAACACAGATGCCATTTGTTCTTTTTTTGCGTAAGCTAGTTGGATTTCTGACGAAAGTAGCGCCAGACAATCATTCGTTCCCTTTCCCCTCCGAAAACCAAACTGGGTATCTGATAGCAAGACGTTCGCCTCAACCCAATTGTCAAGACGTCGTAGGATATTTTTTTTCCAACAATTTCCTGATGCAGGATAGCATTGCAATCGGTCGATACGAGTTATGGTCGGAGGCTTGTTTTCCCGGTTTTGGAATGGCGATAACTCTCACTTGTCTCCAGTCGTGCGGGACAATGTTCTGCTCAAGAAGCTTATTGAATAAATTCAACAAGCGTATTTTTGCTAGGTCAGGCAGATTCTTCACCAAGTTAAATTTAATTCTGTCTGGACCCGGAGCATTATTGTTGCATGAGAGGAGTGCAATTGAAAATTCCATCATTGTCAAAGGCGAATCAATGGAATCGTTATTTGTGGGAGCATCGCGAATGATTTTCTGCGCAGGAGCAGAATCTGGACAAACTTTCTTAGCAAAATTAAATATCCAGCGATTCGAAAAATCTTCGCTTTCATAAGTTACGTTTCGATTTCTCATTCTTCTGACTGTGTTCCAAAGAGTACTCATTGATGTTTTTCTTGACAAGCCATCAACGAAGCGTCTCCAATAATTAGACTTTTTGGCACGACGGAGACTGTCAAATTTGTTTTGCAAAATCGAATAATTTTCAAAGTTCGCACGTGTACACCCTTTCCGTTTCATAATTTCTTTGTAAGCAACTTGTTTAGCTTCATATGCATCCGAGCACTCTTTGTCCTACCAGGGATTAGGAAACCGGCTATTCATTGTCATGCCAGGATTGCATTTCGTTTGGGTTTGTTCTGCTGCTTCAATAATCAAACCCGCTAGAAATTCATATTCTTCGGTAGGTGGTAGCTCTTCCGTCGAAACAAGAGAAGTGGAAATTAAAGATTGGTATTTTATCCAATCAATATTTCGTGTCAAGTCATAAGGGACATTGATTGAATTCGTGAAGCCTAGTTCACTGTTAATTGAAATAACGACTGGTAAATGATCGCTACCGTGAGGATCAGGTACAACCTTCCACGTGCGATCTAACCGAAGTGATGTCGAGCATAGGGATAGATCTAATGCACTTGGTCGTGCAGGAGGTCTGGGGATGCGTGTTGTTTCGCCTGTATTAAAAACTGTCATATTGAGCTCGTCACAAACATTGTATATCAAAGAGGATCGATTATCATTGTAGAGGGAACCCCACAACACTCCGTGCGAGTTGAAGTCTCCCAGTATCAGACGCAGAGCAGCCATCGATTCCACTACCTCAAAAATCTGACGTTATATATATATATATATATATATATATATATATATATATATATATATATATATATATATATAATATATATATATATATATATATATATATATATATATATATATATATATATATATATATATATATATATATATATATATATATATATATATATATATATATATATACATATATATATATATATATATATATATATATATATATATATATATATATATATATATATATATATATATATATATATATATATATATATATATATATATATATATATATATATATATATATATATATATATATATATATATATATATATATATATATATATATAACGTCAGATTTTTGAGGTAGTGGAATCGATGGCTGCTCTGCGTCTGATACTGGGAGACTTCAACTCGCACGGAGTGTTGTGGGGTTCCCTCTACAATGATAATCGATCCTCTTTGATATACAATGTTTGTGACGAGCTCAATATGACAGTTTTTAATACAGGCGAAACAACACGCATCCCCAGACCTCCTGCACGACCAAGTGCATTAGATCTATCCCTATGCTCGACATCACTTCGGTTAGATCGCACGTGGAAGGTTGTACCTGATCCTCACGGTAGCGATCATTTACCAGTCGTTATTTCAATTAACAGTGAACTAGGCTTCACGAATTCAATCAATGTCCCTTATGACTTGACACGAAATATTGATTGGATAAAATACCAATCTTTAATTTCCACTTCTCTTGTTTCGACGGAAGAGCTACCACCTACCGAAGAATATGAATTTCTAGCGGGTTTGATTATTGAAGCAGCAGAACAAACCCAAACGAAATGCAATCCTGGCATGACAATGAATAGCCGGTTTCCTAATCCCTGGTAGGACAAAGAGTGCTCGGATGCATATGAAGCTAAACAAGTTGCTTACAAAGAAATTATGAAACGGAAAGGGTGTACACGTGCGAACTTTGAAAATTATTCGATTTTGCAAAACAAATTTGACAGTCTCCGTCGTGCCAAAAAGTCTAATTATTGGAGACGCTTCGTTGATGGCTTGTCAAGAAAAACATCAATGAGTACTCTTTGGAACACAGTCAGAAGAATGAGAAATCGAAACGTAACTTATGAAAGCGAAGATTTTTCGAATCGCTGGATATTTAATTTTGCTAAGAAAGTTTGTCCAGATTCTGCTCCTGCGCAGAAAATCATTCGCGATGCTCCCACAAATAACGATTCCATTGATTCGCCTTTGACAATGATGGAATTTTCAATTGCACTCCTCTCATGCAACAATAATGCTCCGGGTCCAGACAGAATTAAATTTAACTTGGTGAAGAATCTGCCTGACCTAGCAAAAATACGCTTGTTGAATTTATTCAATAAGCTTCTTGAGCAGAACATTGTCCCGCACGACTGGAGACAAGTGAGAGTTATCGCCATTCCAAAACCGGGAAAACAAGCCTCCGACCATAACTCGTATCGACCGATTGCAATGCTATCCTGCATCAGGAAATTGTTGGAAAAAAAATATCCTACGACGTCTTGACAATTGGGTTGAGGCGAACGTCTTGCTATCAGATACCCAGTTTGGTTTTCGGAGGGGAAAGGGAACGAATGATTGTCTGGCGCTACTTTCGTCAGAAATCCAACTAGCTTACGCAAAAAAAGAACAAATGGCATCTGTGTTCTTAGACATAAAAGGAGCATTCGACTCTGTTTCCATTGATGTTCTCTCAGAGAAACTACATCAATGTGGTCTTTCACCAATATTAAATAATTATTTATACAATTTATTGTCAGAAAAGCACATGCATTTTTCAAATGGCGATTTGGCAACATTCAGAATAAGTTACATGGGCCTCCCACAAGGTTCTTGTTTAAGTCCCCTTCTCTACAATTTTTACGTGAATGACATTGATAATTGTATTGTCAGCCCGTGCACTCTAAGGCAACTTGCAGATGATGGCGTGGTTTCTGTTACAGGACCAAAAGCCATAAATTTTCAACAACCACTGCAAGATAGTTTGGATAATTTATCAAGTTGGGCTTTGAAGCTAGGCATCGATTTCTCTACGGAGAAAACAGAGTTGGTTGTTTTTTCAAGGAAGCGTGATCCAGCTCAGCTTCAGCTTCAGTTGGTTGGTAGAACGATAGCCCAAGTCATGACCTTTAAATATCTCGGAATTTGGTTCGATTCTAAAGGTACATGGGGAGGCCACATTAGGTATCTGATTAAGAAGTGCCAACAAAGGATAAATTTTCTCCGAACAATAACCGGATCTTGGTGGGGTGCTCATCCAAGTGACGTGATAAGATTATATCAAACAACGATACTTTCAGTAATGGAATATGGGTGCTTCTGTTTCCGTTCAGCTGCAAACACTCACATTATTAAATTGGAACGAATACAGTATCGTTATTTACGAATCGCCTTAGGTTCCATGCAATCGACACATACGATGAGTCTTGAAGTACTAGCGGGAGTTCTTCCCTTAAGAGATCGATTCTGGGATCTCTCCTCTCGTTTACTTATACGATGTGAGGTTATGAATCCACTGGTAATTGAAAATTTTGAAAGACTTGTCGAGCTTCAATCCCAAACCAGATTCATGACAGTGTATTTCAATCACATGTCACAAGAAATAACGTCTTCTAGTTATATTATGACATGTGTTAATATACTAGATACTCCCGATTCCACTTTATTTTTCGACACGTCCATGCAAGAGGAAATTCGTGGAATCCCGGATCACCTGCACTCTCTGGAGATCCCTAAAATATTCATAAGTAAATACCAACACATTGACTGCCATAAAATGTTCTACACTGATGGGTCACGAATCAATGAGGCCACTGGCTTCGGTATTTTCAACAATATCACCTCGATCCCTTTCAAGCTTGCAGAACCTGCCTCTGTTTACACAGCCGAACTAGCAGCAGTTCACTATAGTCTGGAAATCATTGATACTTTACTTCCGAGCCATTATTTCATCCTCACAGATAGCCTCAGCACAATTAAGGCACTACGCTCTTTAAAGCTTGATAATCACGCTCCGTTCTTTTTAAAGAAGATACGAGAATACTTAACTAAATTAACAAATAAATCTTATCAAATTACCTTAGTGTGGATTCCCGCTCATTGCTCCATACCGGGTAATGAGGGAGCGGATAATTTAGCCGAAATAGGGGCACTGGACGGTGACATCTATAAAAGACCTATTGCTTTAAATGAATTTTATAGCGCTTCTCGTCAGAGGACGCTTACTAGTTGGCAAACTTCATGGGACAATGGTGATCTGGGACGGTGGTTGCACTCAATTATCCCTAAAGTATCAACGAAGGCATGGTTCAAAGGGTTGGATGTAAGTCGAAACTTCATTCGTGTGATGTCTAGGCTCATGTCCAACCATTATACGTTGAATGCGCATCTCCGCCGTATTGGGATCACTGAAGATAATCAATGTGCTTGCGGGGAGGGTTACGAAGACATTGAACATGTTGTTTGGTCTTGTACTGAATATCGTGAAGCCAGATCCCAATTAATAGACTCCTTACAAGCCAGAAGAAAACCACCCTATGTTCCTGTTCGTGATTTTCTCGCTTTACGAGATCTTACATACATGGGCCATATTTATCATTTCCTGAAAACAATAAATATTCAAATATAATTATCCCCACAACGTTTCTAGTTTTTTTCCCTTGCTACCCACAAACAATTTAGATTTCTTCGCAGTTAGTTAAGTTAGATATAACGATATAAATAAAGAAAAAAATATATAAAGATTACAGAAAAACTATCAATAGGTTTACAATGAAATTCAAGAAAAAAGAGTATAAATAAAAAATATTCAAAATGATAATTATCCTCATTGTTAACATTAGAAAGTGAAAAGTCCTAAGAATGTTTGTAACATGTTATGTAAAAAAAACCCCGGCGTAAAAATGCTTTTGCAAATGCCGTGTCAAATAAACGTTTTATGAAAAAAAAATCAAACTGTCTTGAAAACAAAAACTCCAAAGTCTGTTAATGATTAGCGGCTCTTAAGCGTTCAATAATCCATTGTGGTATAACAAAGTTGGATTGACGATGTGCATCAAAAATATTGAACGCGTAAAGTCCGCTATTCATTTATACCTGTGTGAAATACGAGCGATATACAAAGGGACAATCTGCTCGCTTAGCAAGTTACAAACACGCACATGCACTCGACTGACACTACATAACTCCATCGATACAAAACACCGCGGCAGCGTCAATGCAAACAATCGCAAGCACCGCTCCCGCTCGCATGCGGTGGGAATTGAATCGATTTTCGATTTAGGCGAACATAGATCGCGATCCAAATTTTTGAGGAAGAATCGCATTGCCGAACGGATCCGATCATCATTGTTCGGATACAATTCCGAACATGTATCGGAAAGAACCTAAATCGCAGCGATCCAAGGTGAGCGTAAGAGTGAAAAAATACGAACATGTGAGATACCATATTCACTTGGCTTTGGCCGATCGGGCGCTCAACAGATGCGCACTCATAAACAAGTAAAACAGAATAAAGCATCGGAGGTAGGTGAGTGCGCATGAGCATTGAGTAAGCGTAAAACGATGCGATTCTTCCTATCCTTGCCTGAGAGTAGCTATCTATCCTCAATGTGCACGTTTCGAGAGTTCTACACTTTGAAATGTCAATAGCGGCGCCGGCCACGTCCTTAAGCTACCAGTACACTGTTTGTAATAACTTCAAATATTTGACATCTTTCGTGAAATAAATTTGAACTGCTGTGTACTGGATCTTCAAATATTTGATCAAACACGGTTTGCCAAATTTTTCATTCGTGTTTGACAAAGCGATTATTTGTCTATTTGTCAAACAGTGTACTGACCAGTTTGTCAAAACTTCAAACAGCGTAACGCTGCAGTGTGTCAAACTTGTCGATGGAGAAGTTTGTCAAACTTGTCGATGGAGAAGATTGTCAAACTTGTTGATGGAGAAGTTTGTCAAACTTGTTAATGGAGAAATTTGTCAAACTTGTTAATGGAGAAGTTTGAAAAACGTGCTTTGCTCATTCAGGATAGCAAAATACGCCGTACGCGAAACTGATTTGTTTTGACAGAATTTGTTGTCAAAACGAAAAAAAAGTTAAGGTTTGAAATTCGGCTGATTGATTGATTGTTTTATTTACGTGACTTTAAATAATTCATTCGCCACGTTAAAAAAAAATCGGCGCTATTTTGATATTGTTGGAATTTGTCTTTCCAGGAAAATCATACCTAAAATAAATCGAAAAGGTACAAACTATTTGAATTCAGTTGTTTTATACATGCTGAAATGTAAGCAAATGCCATTTCTTTTGAATCTTTTCCGATAGTTCACCAAGAATCAGCTGCTCTTGAAAAGCATACAGCAGTTGAGTATACTGCCAGTCTTGCGTGGTATTATTGTCGAATGTATCTAGTTGAATTCTACTTCCTGGTCGGCCCGTAGCCTGTGTTGACTATTGTTATTTTATCATAAAGTACTGAATGAGCTCATGGAAGTCGAGATGATGAAGAGTCTGTCGATAGCGATTCCATCGAATCCATCAAACGGAACCTGCGTATGGCGCTGGATATTTACGCTACAAATGTTGGTGCGCCAAATACTACCCAATAAACGCGTACACTATCCTCACCACTTGCCAAAAACATGCTCAGGAAAAATTGCTCAAGTTGCCCGGTGTTGTGCTTGGTAGCTTTAACAATTTGAGAACGAGAAAGTTATTTTAGCTTCGGCAAATCGCCTATCCTTCGTCCGTCTCCAGATCTGTCAAAACCTCTGTCGAACCGTTTGTGTTTGTTTTTGTTGCTCATGTGGTACACCCCGCTTTGCTGATGCTTGAATGTTTGGCTGCAGATTTTACACGAGTACATCTTTTCCTTCACGTCGGTATTAGAAGCCTTGCATATGTGTTATACTTTTTACCACAATCGCGACAATCGAACAGTTTCCCGGTGGCATGCAACTTCTCGTGCAGCCGGAAACTTTTCGCCGATCGGTAGACCTTGCTACATACTCGACATTTGTGCTCGGGTAGCATGTCGACTTCGCTTCCTATACCATTATCTGGTTGTGTTGGGTTCGCAGGTGCACCGTCAGATTGTAGGATTGAGTGAACCCGGGTGTGCAACCTGACGTGTATCTTCAGCGTTATCGATTGAGTGAATGTTTTCGAACAGTGGGGACACATCTGAAGGGCTTTTCACCTGTAACAGTAAACAGTATATAATTGGAATTTACAGAAAATAAAATAAGTAAAACCTTAACCTACTCTTGTGCCAGCGTAAAACCTTAACCTACTCTTGTGCCTCTTAACTGTAAATGTGAGAAAGTACATAAACAAGTGAGAGAGAAATGTAACTTGTTTTGTATGTGCAACAATACAAGAGGATTAAATATTTTTGAAATTCCCGTTCTAATCATTTTTTGTCCAATTGAAGTCTGCCTAAACTTTTTTGGGGTAGAGCTTGTCGCTGTAGAGTTCTATGCAATTCCTTTCACAGACACTAATTGAGGTTTTGTTTTCCTCCAGCTGACATATATAAAACTCAGCCAATTTAAACGTTCGAAATAGCTCGCCTGAAGTATTTATAATGGTGTTGAAATGCTCTGTGTCGCTTTAAAACTTATTCAGGAGACGTACTGTGTAGATATCTGACGTTTGAAATACGCACACCAAGATCTCGCAATTTTATACTACCGCCCTCCCCTTAAGCCCAGGAGTGATTTGTATTCCTCCCAATCCAAACGTCAAAACGGCACAATACCAACGCAGCTGGATAAGTCTATACCGGTTGGTCAGGTTCCATCATAAAAAAAATCCGACCGAAAAGCTATTTTCGATTTGTTTTCCTCCACCTGTGGCTGGTGGAAGAAAACAAATCGTCGAACACACAAATGCAGTTACAGATTGCCAAGTATTCTATGAAATAAAAACAAATAAAATGAAAATTTCAATCATATATGAACAGCATGCTTTAATCGAACAGCGCTTCCAAATTAATTTTTCTTCTACAATTCAACCTGTCAACACGAAGGGTAGACAAATTTGATTGCGTGGTGAGTCATAAAATGATTACCCTTTTGTATGGGACCTTGGCGTATTTAATTTGTATTTGATCACACTCTGCATAATCACGAACAAAGGAGTGGGATATAGTTGCTTCGATCATTCATAAAAATAAAACAAATTTTCTGGAAAATCATTTGGCATCCCTGCGCTAACACAAATATTTCATATGTTTGCACTCTTGAAAATTCATGAAGTTCAAACAGCACAAAATTTTTTTCGCATGGCGATTTGTTTGACGTATACGCCGGTTTGACTATATTTGACAAACAGTGTACTGATCCATCAAACTTGTTTTATTATGTTTGTCAAACAATATTAGGCGTAATGTCCGGTAACGCATCAATGCAAATATTTGATGCAAAAAGTTTGTTAAACGTGTACTGGCCTTGTCAAATTTGTTTGTCAAACACGTTTATTTGATCAAATTTTGATTCATCAAATATTTTACGTTATGAAAAACAGTGTACTGGTAGCTTTACAGTCATCGAGGAGGGAAAGGAATGTTAGTGTAACAAACGTTATGGAGACCGTGTATAGCTCTGCATCTCCACGTTTGCCACGTGACGGAGTTTTTTATTAGTAGGATGGGTAAAAAGTGACATAAATCTGGATTCACTTTGATAAGTGATGCGATCCATGCAACTCTCAGAAATGTTATCATGTGATTATTGATCTGGGCAGCCGGCCGCCGAGAATTTACAATAAATTTATCGTTTGTTGAATTAATCGGGATATATTCGGTTTGTTAGAAATGCACCTTCAATTCCGGACAGCCGCCGATCAGGAGTGCTACTTATGTTTAGTTGAATCAAACGGCATGTGAACGACATTATTATCGCTTATTTCTTCATTCAGGAGATATTCCATTCGACATTCCAAGAATGCTATAATATACTCTAATGCGATTAATTTGTTAAGTAATTTGCTTCTTATATTGGAATATCACTCGCGACAGATTTATTTCTGGAAAAATACTACATCCAAAGTCTACTTCTGTTGTTCTGATGCACTTGTTCGTTATAATGCCAAAAGCCATGCTGTCGTTTCCGCGCGCCATGTGTTGTTATAATAGCTAAGTCGATAATTGCTTATGATAGCATAGGGATAGATCTAATGCACTTGGTCGTGCAGGAGGTCTGGGGATGCGTGTTGTTTCGCCTGTATTAAAAACTGTCATATTGAGCTCGTCACAAACATTGTATATCAAAGAGGATCGATTATCATTGTAGAGGGAACCCCACAACACTCCGTGCGAGTTGAAGTCTCCCAGTATCAGACGCAGAGCAGCCATCGATTCCACTACCTCAAAAATCTGACGTTATATATATATATATATATATATATATATATATATATATATATATATATATATATATATATATATATATATATATATATATATATATATATATATATATATATATATATATATATATATATATATATTATATATATATATATATATATATATATATATATATATATATATATATATATATATATATATATATATATATATATATATATATATATATATATATATATATATATATATATATATATATATATATATATATATATATATATATATATATATATATATATATATATATATATATATATATATATATATATATATATATATATATATATATATATATATATATATATATATATATATATATATATATATATATATATATATATATATATATATATATATATATATATATATATATATATATATATATATATATATATATATATATATATATATATATATATATATATATATATAATATATATATATATATATATATATATATATATATATATATATATATATATATATATATATATATATATATATATATATATATATATAGAAGCGATAGACATGTCTTTGCCTGTAATGTTCGTTTGGACAGCTACAGCCTCAATGCCCGCGAACAAGGGGATGTTAATTCTATGGAAAGAATAGCACTTTTTAATTCCTAGAAGCACTCCTCCATACGGGGTGTCTCGGTCTAGGCGAATAATGTTGAAATCATTCAAGTTGAAATTAATGTTTGAGGTAAGCCATGTTTCACATAGAGCAAAAGCATCGCATTTTAAATTATGCAGTAAAATTTTTAAGGAATCAATTTTTGGTATGATACTTCTGCAATTCCACTGTAAAACAGTGATGGAGTCTTTCACCTTAGGAGTTGAATTAACCATTGAAAGATATAATAGCTGCAAGGATGGGCCATTGAGCAATCAGCTGCTCTAAAAATGTTCTAATTGTTGGGAGGGAAGCTGAAAGTATACTCTTTAGTGGTTCAGAAATATTGAATGCTTTAAAAATCCAATCAACAATTTCAGAAAATTTCAATAATCCTACCCCCGGCTGAGGCTCAGAGGAAGTCGAAATTTTATTATTTCCAGTAATGGTGTTCTGTTTGGATTGTACGTTCCCAAAACCGGGAGGGACTGGCTTCGGTATTGCATCGGAGTTCTTTAGCTTTGGCCGCAATTTATTTGTTGGAGGAGAAATTTTAAGGCCCTTGCTTGGCAGTTTGGGAAAAGATGATTGTTTTCTTTTCCTGGATCCTCTAGGTAAAACAAATGATGTACCTTCGGATGCTTCGTCAGAGTCAGACTCTTTTTGTAATAGGATAGCGTATCTGTTTTCTGGGGCCGTGGGTTCTGGAGTAGCATTTTTCAGTATTTCTGCATAAGAGCGCTTAGACCTCTCCTTCAAGGATCGTTTAATTTTATCCTCCCGCAATTTATATATGGGACATGCAAGGAGCTCGTGTGAATTTTCTCCGCAATGTAAACATTTTTCTAAGTTTTAATTGCATGTATCCTCTTGGTGAGACCCCTCACATTTGCCACACCGTATCTTATTGGAACAGTAAGTGGTTGTGTGGCCTAGCTGTTTACAATTGAGGCAATTCATCACACGAGGGATGAAAAAGCGAACGAGGAGACGAATTTTATTAATAAGAACATGGCTAGGCAAAGCAGACCCCGCGAAAGTTACACGAAATGAATAGGATGGTCGGTAAACTTTTTTCTCTTCTTCAATTGATACTGAGTACAATTGCTTAACATCGAGTATGTTTACTTTATTAAGCAGGGTGTTCTTGAAACAACCAACACCATGCTTAAGTATATCCTCGGCAGTGAGGCTGGGTTCGGAGAGGACTCCATCGCATTCTATATCGCGCGAAAGTATATAAACTTTATATTCACGCGTGAAGAGTTCACAGGCTACTATCTCGTTAGCTTGTCTAATGTTATCAATGCTAACTCGAAGCTTGTCTTTATTTACTTTCACTATCTCTGTTACAGCAGAAAATCGTGAAGTCAGATCCCGTGCAATTTGGACAAGGTTTAATGGCTTTCCTTTCCGCCTGAAGAAAACTTGCCACGGTCCAGAAGACCCTTGAGGGTATAATTTTATTCTAGGGGGAGTTGAGGGAGAAGGATCAGAAGAATTTTGCTCTTGTGAAATGGAGGATTCCATCTCACTATCCTCCATCTCGCCTACCATACATAATAAGTTGATTAAATACTAACACTAGCTGAATTATACTAAAAATCTACCTGTCCTTCGAAGAGTTGTAGTTTCACGCTGTCTCCCTCTGTCACACGCTTGGGTTGAACACAGCGCAACCACCACTACCAAGATGGAGCCGCTGTTTACCTGTGACTCCAGTGGTATTTCCTTACTACGCAGCGTGGCTAGGTACACAAATACAAAAAAGCCCGTATCTGCACTAGCACAGATGAATAAGTGATGATGAAGCGAGACGCTTCACCAGCAAGATGCAGCTCTGTCTCACTTTGTCACAAACGCCGACTGTATGCAGCGCAACCACTACCACCACCAAGGTGGGGCCGCCGCTTATCTGTGGGTCCAGAGGTATTCCCCTATCACGCAGCGTGGCTAGGTACACAAATACTCAAAATCCCGTATCTGCACTAATACGGATGAATGAGTGATGATGAAGCGAGCCGCTTCACCAACCAGATGATGCTCTGTCTCACTCTCGCTTATCGCGTGGTACCACCACCAAACGACCGCTCTCGCAGCCAACAATACTGTCTGTCTCCGCACCAACACAGCATCAAATACTGATACGGTACACAAACTTCTAGCCTATTCACGGCTTGCACAGCCTTGATTGCTACAACCAATCAGCAAACGCAACCTTTCAAGGCGAAGGCTAAAACTGTTATGAAGACAGTTTGATGTTTTGCATAATTTATAGTATGATAGTACAGTAAGTTGACTTTGTGGCCACGCCGGGGTGCGTGGAATCGGTTTCTTTCACTAGGCTGTTCACAGTGATGTCATGTGGATCTAATTCGGAATGATGAGCGGTCAAGAATGGATTTGGAACGTGATGTTCCGGGTACGACGATTTATCCATCTGTTCTAAATATTGTTTTCCCGATGTTTTGATTGCTTATGCTTTTTGTGGTGCTTTTTGTTTTTCCTGCTATCAATCATTATATCCATATCAACTTTTGAATAGGGCTTATAAGATTTGTAAACAAACTTTTTTTTTACTGATTTCTCTTAATTTGTTATCATTTCAACACAGAAAACATGTGGAACTGATTGTACCAAGGGTAAATATGTTGATTCATATGTATTTTTCATGAAATGCAACTCGGTAACGGAATAATGAGCGAAATAAGTTTGTTTACAAAAATCTCATTAGCCCTTTTGAAGAATTACTATTGATATATACTAGTAAAGAATGTTTGATCTTGTTGGATCTGGATACTGGAGCGTATTGACAAGGTTTTTCAACGTGTAATGGAATGGAGGAAGTATTGACGATATGTGTTTTTTTATGTTTCTTGGAGGCTGTTCAATGATAGTACAGTAAGATTCCGTTTTTGGCACGTTCCAATTTTTGCATGCTCCCTTTTCGGTACACTCAGATTTTGGCAACATTATTGTTGTACATAATAGGTCTTTTAAAAATGTGCAATAGATATTTTTTGTATCATTTGATATCACATTTTACTTTATTTCCAGACATGGGAGTCATATTACCCTCAAAGGCGCAAACAATTTTTTTTAAACTTTTGTGAAAATTGTTTCATAGTTTCAAACCATTACTGTGATAATTTTGAGATGTTTTGCGTAATATTGTTTTAAAACAGCGTTATGCATTTAAGGGTTAACTATATTTTATGCTATACGTGTTATATTTATTGATTACAATGCATAGAAATGTATTATTTATGTATAATATAACTGGTAACAGTGTAACTAGTGTCTGACGGAATCAATTTTTATAGTAAGACCCAGAGTCTGTGCACTTTAGGAGTCAAATACAGAGGAATGCGCTACACTGGATAACAAGACTATTTCTGGAGAAAATTTTCAAAAGAACCTTTTGTTTGGACAGTTGAAAGTGATTTTTACAACAAAAATGATTTTCTTCAAACCTAAATATCTTCAGGCATTACAATTCGATTTTCAATCTATCGAACTCGGTCACTAAAAACATGACGATGGTTATTAGCTTCGACAACGTTAGTGATTTTTACACAAGTTGAACGCTAAAGATGGACGTCTGTTCTCTGTGGTATGTGCTTCTCTTTCAGTAATAAGCTACTACTTAATGTTTACTTTCCGAAGCGCAATAGAATTCCCCTAGAATCTTTGCAAAAATCCAGTTGCTTGGAAAAGATAGCCGAAGACTGTCCAAATTGATAGTATTTATAAGTTCTTCAGTTCTACGCATTTCTGTGTCGTAAGTGCCTCAGTTATCGCAATGAACACCATTCTCAGCAGATAGCTAAGCCACAGATAACAGACGTTTGGGCTAGAACAAAATTTCTTCAAAAACCTGAGTAAACTTTCAAATTGATAAACGTTGGAAATCCGGGTTTCACTATTGCCATCTGCGCCACTGTTTGCTACACGTGTTTGACAGCTGCACTCTAACTGCATTCTATCGATCACTGCGCCATCTACAAACGTTTGCCAAACGTGTTTCAGACGTCTGATTTATTCGGAATTTCAGTAGCGGGTATTTACACACGATTCAAATCGAGCCAAACGTCTGTTATCTGTGGCTAAGCTTTTACAGGATTGTCATCACTTCTTCCATGTGACACCACACAAGAACATTATGAAACATACAATTTTTTATATAAACTCGAAGATGTAATTCGGTTGGAGACTCCAAGTTTTCCTAACAACTTTTCTGTGCTGTCTGAAGGCTTTTCACATTCTTTTGGGTCTGACCCTAATGAGAAAAGTTTAGTTTAAATTCTAATATAATTCACACAATACTCACAATCATAGAATTGCGACCTGGATTAAAATTTGCATCTTCGTAAAATTAACCATGTAACATTTTTCAAATTTGAATCTTAGGAAAGTATCTTTATACCGTGAGATTTAACCAATTTTCTCTGAAAGTATTATATAACATGGGGTCTACTATTAATATTAGATTCTGAACTCAACTGATCTTGTCCGATTCAGAAATTCCAATCGATTTGAAAATACTGTGATTTTAAACAATTTGTTATTATGTTATTATGACTGGAAAAATATATGGCTACGAAAATTGCGCACGTTCATTCACACCGATCACCTTTCTTGCTAAACTTTTTTTTTTGATTTGTTTGTATCAACTGAAAATGTCCCTGGCAGCACTGCTCCAGCGGAATCCTTTCAGACTAATATCAATAACTGCAATGCTATAGATAATACAACTGTAAGCGCATACATGAATGGTTATAGTCCCAGTTACTAGCCTTATCTATTTTTGTGAACGTTGCCTGAAACAAACACCAATAGTTACTCCACCAGAACGGTGATCCTTGTTACTAAATTTCACGCAATCCACATTCCAATTATTAGTTCCAAGAAACCTAATAAACTTAACAGCATTACAGTGAAAATTTCGTTTGGTAAACTGTAGGGTTACCAAATGGACTGAGAGCAAATTAAGGACATTCCTGCCAAATGTTATGCCAGTTATGTCACTTGAGCGAGAATCCTGGAAAAACCAGTCGGAATTCTGGCTAATTTTCCAGCGGTTGAACTGGGACGTTGAATCTCGATCGAGACAAATTAGAATGGTGTACTGCCAATACTGAACGAAGATGACCACTTTGGCCAAACCTGCTATTGAGCTATTCAACGAATTTTGGTTACTTCTGAGTAAAACAACTTTTGGTTGCAATGAGTCGCGGAGAGTATACATCAACAAAAAAACACTGGAAGGAATTGAAAATTGAAATTGATTCTCTTGGAATAAAGTTGATCTGAATAATTTAATACAGGGTGATTCGTCATGAGGTTTTTTTAATCTAGCAAAAAAATTGAAAAATGGAGTAAATCGCGAAATGTTTATTTGTCAATCGAAAGAACATTTTTTGCCATTTATTGTTTGAAAACAATTTCTTTTAAATAATGACCATGTTGGCGCTCGAGGTAGTCCATTCGACTTGTCCAATTTTTGATTACAGATTCGAGTGTTCCAATTGGTATCTGGCTAATTACTCGAGTAGTGTTGGTTTTCAATGCTTGGGGATGTCCCCGCCGATATGTTTTCTTCGCTGCGTGCTGGATGTGGTCGATTTGTTCGCTAATCATACAATAACGAGAACTGAAACTCTTACTTTTTGATTGACCATGGCGAATAGTGGAGTCAGTTGGCCGATTATGTCGACCGTATTATAGTCGGAGTGCACTAAACACGTTTCTCACAGTTCGCTGATTTTCGAAATGTAGTTGAATAATTTGTAAATCTTTCCATTATGAAATGGCAAACAATACTAAACTACAATAGCACGACAGTTTACAGTTAGTACCCGTTAACTACTAGAAAATGCCCTGTTTAAAACCTCATGTTGAACCACCCTGTATATGCAAAGGTTTGAGACTAAAATTAAGGACATTTGAAGTAAAATAAGGACGCTTTCCAAAACTTAGAAAATAAGGACATGTCCTTTAAAATAAGGACGGTTGGTAACCCTAGTAAACTGGTCTTTTTAAAAAAAAAATCGTAAAATTTCGATTTATCTATTATATTTTATTATACACTCAAGTTTTTTTTTACGCGGTTTTTTTTGCGCGGTATTTTTTTACGCGGTTTTTTTTACGCGGATTTTGAAATTTACGCGGTTTTCATTTACGCGGATTTTGAAATTTACGCGGTATCCATCAATGAGGTTCCCTTTATCGCGGATTCTTAAATTTAAGTGGTCTTCATTTACGCGGATTTTGAAATTTACGCGGTTTTCATTTACGCGGATTTTGAAATTTACGCGGTTTTCATTTACGCGGATTTTGAAATTTACGCGGTTTTCATTTACGCGGATTTTGAAATTTACGCGGTTTTCATTTACGCGGATTTTGAAATTTACGCGGTTTTCATTTACGCGGCTCGTATCCCCCGCGTAAAAAAAAACCTGAGTGTATTGTTATTAGTTGATACATACTCGTATGCCCTAGCACGAATGTGTTTTTGTTTGATCTCGAAACTGAGTCAGGTTTCAACCGTAACTTGTATCACTTAATTTATTTTGACATCAATTTGAGTTATAACCTGGGCCAGCTTCGTCTCAAGCCAAAACCACCTAAACGTGGATAATCATATGATTGAAGCAAAAGATATTATCATTACAGTTGAAAACAAGAAAATTGATCAGCGACAATCGATATTTTGTCAATTCTATGCAAATGCATATCACCGGAAGTAGTGAGCTATATTCACGCAATGATACGCTATAAAACGCACAACTTTCGAGATTATTTATTGGCATAGAAAAGAAGACAAATCTAAGTTTCCTCTCGAATGTAGCGCATAGAAGGAGCCGAACGCGCCTGAACATTGAAAATTAAACTAAATCCAAACAAATTTAAACCAATGTACAACATTACCACACATCTTGTCTACATCGCAAGTACGGCATTTGTACATACAATGGTAGAGTTCAACGATAACATGTATAGCGCATGATAAAATTAACACGCAGCAAGGAAATGACTGCGAGTTGAACCTACACAGCAGAAATTGCCACTTCGTGCGGTGTCCAGGCGGACACTGACTCCTACCGATATTTTTAGGACAGCCATATATTTCAATCGTTCAGTTTCAGGATTGCGCACGAAGATTTGGATCATTTTTCCGAACGAACATGTTCGCTGCCGAATATGTTCGATGGCACTCATTACCTCACTGCATTGGCAAATTTTATTCTGTACATAATTTTTTTTTTCGGGAATATGTGACCAAAAAGTAAATTTCGAATTCCAAAGCAAATTGAACGTTCCAGGTTCCTGATAAATAATTAAGGTCCAACAATAAAGTAGAAACACCAGATAATCTTAAAACGACGCCGTCAAGTAAAGAAGCATGAAAACAAAAAGAATAAAACAAAAAAAAATGGAAGCCCTAGAAAGTCCATTCATATTTATTAGCCTTTTCTCAGAAGATGGGATTTTCAAAACATTTCGAAAATTTTTGATGCAATGGTTCTCAAATTCGTACAATCCGGTTTATTCATTTTCTTAATTCAAAAATGTTTTTAGCCTCAAATATATGACCGTTTCATTTTAATTAATTATTTCATTCCGCATCTTTCTATTCGTTTTGTTCATCTGCGTTCATTTTACTTATTTTATTCGTTTCATTCTTTGGATTCACTCTGATCAGTTTATTCTTTTTGTGCATTTTACTCATATCATTCATTTAACTTATTTTATTCATTGTTTTCATTGTATGCATTTTATTCATTTTTCCAGTTTATTCATTTTGTTCAGTTTCTTCAATTTAATAATCTGACAACTTTTTCAGTTTCAATCATTTCATCCAAATAATTTATTTGATTCAATTTATTTCTTTATATTAATTTATAACGTTTTACCATTGTTCAATTTTTCATTTTAATCAATGCATTTAATTCTGCTAATTTTCATCTTTTTATTCATTTTATCACTTCAGCTCATTTTGTTTATTTGATTCGTTTGCTTTATTTATGCATTTCATTTATTTTTTACTTTATTCATTTTGTTCATCCATTCTTTTTTTTTCATTTGATCCATTTCATTAATTTGATTCATTGTATTCACTGGATGAATTAAATCAATTTGATTAATTTGATTCATTTGATTCTTGTGATTCATGTGATTCATTTGATTCATATGATTCATTTAATTCATTTGATTCATTTGATTCATTTGAGTCATTTGATTCATTTGATTCATTTGATTCACTTGATTCATTTGATTCATTTGAATCATTTGATTCATTTGATTCATTTGATTCATTTGATTCATTTGATTCATTTGATTCATTTGATTCATTTGATTCGTTTGATTCGTTTGATTCGTTTGATTCGTTTGATTCGTTTGATTCATTTGAATCATTTGATTCATTTGAATCATTTGAATTATTTGAGTCATTTGATTCATTTGATTCATTTTATTCATATCTTTAATTTTATGCATTTCATGTTCCGTTATTCGTTTTATTTCATTAAATTTTTTAGCATGAGTCAATTTATTCTATTAATCTTATAACTATTTCTAAATATATTCTTAATTTTTATTTAATAACCTAATCTAATTTGATTCGTGTATATTATAATTTTGGTTTACATTAATTTTTCTACTCATTTCATGAATTTAAAAACCTATTATTTCATTTTTTGCTTTACTTTTTTATTTCGTTCGTTTTGTTGATTTCTATAATTTATTCAGTTTATTCGAGATTTTATTCGTGCAAGACTAGAAACTGTTTTCATCCCACCTCTAGTTGGGTGCCTACTTCTCGTGAGTTCTGCAAACTAATCCAACAGTGAAATGTGTAAGAAATATCTCATCTCACTGCAAGGTGGATTAAATCGGTTTTTTCGGTATATTTACATTTGCACAAGCCGTACAGCCCGCTACAGCGACGTATCACTACAGCTCTTGCCAGAACGGGAAAATATACTTTTGCAAAATTTAAAATAATCCATAAAGAATTGTAAAACGATCCATAAAAAAGTTGTCCATGTTCCATAAAACAAAACTGAAAATCCATAAAACAGTGTGAATGGTCCATAAAATGAGATTTGATCCATAGATTATGTGAAATTGAACCATAAATTTGTCACAAGAGAGCACTAAAATAGTAATAAAAGAGCAATTAAAATCAACTAATGCCCCATAAAAGTATTGGAAATGTTCCATAAAATGTTACATTTTGCGCCATAAATTAACTGGCATTGATCCATAGAATATTAACAATGTACATTAAAACACGTCGATATGTTCCATAATATCGACAAAAATGTTCCACGGTATTACAAAATGGAGGAATAAAATGTTAGGAAAAGTTCCATAAATTTGATGAAAATGTTTGCTAAATAATTTTTCTTGGTCCATAGCAAATGTAGAGATGAACATTAGAAATGTTATGTATTAATTCAATATCGAACGTTAAATTATGGTTCATGGATATCTACAAAACGATAGATAAGAAGAAAAATGTAAAACGATCCATTAATATGTGCTTATGCACCAGAAAAATTGAATTCATTCGAAATTTTTGCTATTCGAACTAATAATAAAGTATATTACATTTGGTTGAAATTCCAAACTACAACAAACAATGCATACATTATAGTTAGAAAACTTAAGCTTCCGTATGCCACTAGTCAGGTAACTGACCTTCGCTAACCTGAAATCATTGTGGACGCTATTTTAACCTAAATAAACCGAATCCGAGAGCGGAAATGTAAAATTATTAACCAAAGTGACAGTGTTTTAACAAGTGAGCTTATACTGGGAGCTAGTGTGATACGGCTTGGCCGCATATCCGAGGCCAAGGATTCGAAGCGACGCAAAGCCGCTGAGGATCCGTTGGACGAGGCATTGATTAACCCGTAGCGGGAATTGTAAGCGAACCTGTGATCCTCTCGTTTGCCCGGTTTACTTATACATAGGGGCTATAGCTAGTTAAAAGCCGACTGAGCGGCAGCGAAGTCGGACAGTGCACTGGAAAGCGGTGTGGCGTAGCCACATTAGTCAGTGTTCGTGTATAAAGTGTCCGTTTTCGCTTTAGATAGTTGGTATTTGCGACTCATGCCTGCCTGTATCAGTGGTCTAATAACTCTCAGCGCGCTAATGTCATAGATACCCTGCCCTTTAAAGAGTTGCCACAATGTATTCCAGTTAGCGAAGGTCAGTTACCTGACTAGTGGGATATGGAGGATTAAGTTTTCTAACTATAATGTATGCATTGTTTGTTGTAGTTTGGAATTTCAACCAAATGTAATATGCTTTATTATTAGTTCGAATAGCAAAAATTTCGCATGAATTCATTAAATTTAATTGTTCTGGTGCATAAGCACATATTAATGAATCGTTTTACATTTTCTATTCTTATGGATCGTTTTATAAATATCTATGAACCATAATTTAACGTTAGATATATGAATCAATACATAGCATTTCTAATGTTCATTTTTACATCTTCTATGGACCAAGAAAAATTATTTAGCAAACATTTTCATCAAATTTATGGAACGTTTTCTAACATTTCATTGCTCCATTTTGTAATATCGTTGAACATTTTTGTCGATATGCACATTGTTAATATATTATGGATCAATGTCAGTTAATTTATGGCGCAAAATGTAGCATTTTATGGAACATTTCCAATGTTTTTATAGGGCATCGGTTGATTTTAATTGCTCTTTTATTACTATTTTAGTGCTCTCTTGCGACAATTTTATGGTTCAATTTTACATAATCTATGGATCAAATCACCCTTTTTTATGGATCATTCACACTGTTTTATGGGTTTTCAGTTTTGTTTTATGGAACATGAACAATTTTTTTATGGATCGTTTTTCAATTTTTTATGGATCATTTTTGTTGTATTAGCGGTGCAAACTTAGGGCTGCCTGCCAGAACGGTAGCCAAACCGAGTACATTTTCCAGTACAGCAGTAGAATACAATTTTATATTGCTGCTGTACTCCGACTGCTCGGTGAGAGTGTGGCGTAGTAAAGTTTGTTCTCGCTTTGTACACTTTTCTCTGCATAGTCAAAGGGAGAGGCCCGCACACGAAAGCGTTGATGCCGCCCGTGGCGTAAACGAACCGCATTCATTGTAGTCGTTTGTGATTAAAAATATTGAATAGATTAAAAATATTAAAAAGTGCAAAATAAGGAAAGAGAAGCTGTACCGCTCGCGTCTGGTGGCTGTACTGGAGGCAGTATTTTTTGTCATGTTACTGCTTTGCTTACAGACTGCCGTACAGCACTGGGCGTCCTGCACTAGCGAATGACAGCTGCGTCGTAAGAGAAATGAGAATGCAAGCAGAAAAATTACAGCCGCAGAAAAGGTAGGCATTTTGCATCCTTAGACTGTACTCATGAACAGAATGCCTTCTAAAAGGTCCCAACTATTCAACCGATACATGATTTAACAAAAAAAATCAAACAAATTAAAAAAAGTGAAATTTTAATGCGCTGAAAAATTTTCGGCGTTCCTTGATGCAACTGGACGCACATAATCATTAATACAATTTTCGTCATTTAATAATAAGGATTATTTTACATCTCCAGTGTTGTAATTGTTGTTGTTGTTGTATATTTATTAACGCTATAACCTCGGGGGTCATTCACCTTTTTGAAAATAATGTAGATTTCAAAAATTACAAATTCAAAATTTCATTCAAATTGGATAACAAAATATATATAAACCATCGAACATTATTTTTGTCGACTATCCTGAGCGCACTGTTTTCCGCTTCTTGTATTGACTTTCTTTCTTGGTGGTGAGCGATGGTCGGGTGTACCTTCTGCCGCTTGCTGATCAATCTGTCTGCCTTCCCCCTCGCTCGTGTTTGTGTCCATATCGTTATCACTAGAATGGTTGTCGTTGTTAGATTTTTGGTGCTTTTTGTGTTTTCGAATGACTTTGATATAGCCGCCTTCTTTCTTGTTTATTTCATCCCTGCGTACAATAAGTATTGGCTTTCGGATGCCGTGGAATATTGTTTGTCCGGCATTCATTTGTTGGCCAGCTGTCTGTTGTGTATCAGCAAATGTTGAAGGCTGTTTGGTAGTGGTGGTTGTAGATAAGTTTTCTTTAGTTGTTTTGGCGCATGGCTTACCGTAGTGTGCAGCCTGATTACAGAACTGACACGTGGGCGTCTGTCCAGGGTATGTGCATAGGGTTCTTTGTATGTAGTTAACACCTTGAGATGATCTGCCCTCGAAAGTCAAGTAAGACGGTATAGGTTGGTACAGCCGCATTCGCACAACCCGAACACCGTTGAGAATGCAGGGAAAAAGTTTCTCCAAGTGTCGTTAGAGACGGATTCCACTTCTCCATACCTCGACATGATTCTTTTAATATAATCCGTGCTAGTACGAGGTGCCAGATCATGGAGTTTTATTTCAGTTAGATCGAGGTCCATATTCATGGGGTCTTGGTTTTGACGTTTTCATATTAGACGTCATGTTGCAAGTTGTTCTTTGTTACGAAGCTTTCTGCCTCGACTAAGGAGTTGAACGTTATTAGTACTACATTCCTGGTGTGGTGAAGCTGGACGTGTGAAATCTCTGTAAGATCAAGTTCCATTTTCACCTTGACCAACTGTTCCATCTCGCGCACTGAAGGTCTAAGACGGGTTTGCGAAAAATCAATCACGATTGTGTTCTCCCGTAATGGGCGAAATTTATTTTGTTGTTCACTCACTATATTATTGGTGGTACATTTCGCGTATGTCCCCACAAATGCCCACTCGAAATTCGCGAAACTTATTTAATACTGCTAAAATCGGCGTCAGCTGATCCGGACCAGTCAGAAATAACGAATTAAGGGATACTCCATGTGCCTTTGCCGCTGCCTCCCAAACAATTTGAATCTTGTTTGGCTTATTAGGATTAATCACCGGGAAGATTGGCAAGTACCAGGTTCGCGGTCTAACCGCAGTAAGCTCCTCAGGTGACAACTTCCGAATGTATTGTTTGTCCAGGTAATCTCTAATCTGATTATTCAATACTATGGCCAACGATTCGTCATTTGTAATTCGTCGCTGTAAGCATTGCCACCTTTTCATTGCCATCGCTTTGTTATCCGGAAGTCTCGCGTTATCATAACGCCATAGTAACCCGGTTTCGTATCGGCCGCTTTAGGGCGCGTTAATTGCTTCAGCAGATGTTGTGCCCTTTGATCTTCTGTTGACAGCAGATTCGTGGTTAATTTCATTACACCCATACTATCCAACGAAAAATATTCCCTCATGGATTTATGCAATTCGTCATCTGCTATGCAGTCACAATGACGGGCTCTAATCGAATGATGGTTCACGAATAGACTTGTTGAATGGTTTTGGTTGCAGCTTCCATAAACTGTCCACCCCAGCCTTGTTTTAATTGCTACTGGCTCGTTTGCGGCTCCTTCACGTCCTTTAAGCGCATTACCAAGATTAGTGTGGTCAAGCCCAATCAGTATGCGTGGGATGGCATGACTATTCTCTTCTATTGGCAACCCTTTAAGATGTGCATACTTTTGCTCTAGCTCTTTCATGATTACCGTTTGGCGTGGCAACTTTAGCTCTCTCACTGTACGTACGCAGGAAAGATGGTATTTGCTTTGGTGATTATTAATTGCAGAGATGTCCAAATTAACCAACAGAGATTTTTCCTCAACTCGACGAGTCCCTCTTGTCCATTTGAGACAGAGCGGTTTGTGCTAACCGTTGAGCTGTAGCTGACGTGCTAATCCTTCCTGGATAAGTGTTAACTCTGACCCATCATCTAAAAACGCGTATGTCTGAATTTCAGTATTTGGACCGTATAAGCTCTATTCGAAAAAATTTTTCGTTGGATTGTGTTTGGTGCAAGTAACAGTTTCATTCCATTTGAGACAGCTGTGTCGCGCTGTGTACCGTCATCGAGCTGGGTTTATGCAAGAGGAGATGATGTAGGTAACTGCATCCGTTCGTACCACATTCTTTCTGCTGACGGCATGCACCGTTGTGCCTACGAAGGCATTTTTTACAAAGTTGTCGCTCTTTTACTGCCGACCATCTTGCATCGTAGTTGAGACCTTGGAATGTTTCGCATTTCGCAAGTGATGAACAGCTGCTGCCGCAAAGGGCACAATCTTTGGCATGATGATGCTGTCGCAAGTGCGTTTTTTGTTGCTGTGGGCGCACGGGGGAAGCGTCAGGAGACAATTGATCGTCGGCATGAAGATTCAGGTATCGGTCCTCCTTCTTGCCAACACGAGGCTTTCGTTGTGTAGGAATAGTAGCTAAAACTGAACTAGCATCCTCTGCCATCGAGTATAGCCAGGCACTGAAGTCCGATAATTTTGGTGATTGGAGTTGCCTGTAATGTTTCGCCTAATCCAGCTTTAGATTCGAAGGTAATTTTGTTATTAATTCATATCGCAGAGCTGCGTTGTACATGAAGTCTTCCACTTCACATGCTTCTATCGTAGCGCAGAGATTTTCCACCGAAAAAGCAAAATTTATTAGCGTGTCTAGTCTGTCGATGTCTGGGGGTGGTAGCGATCGATTTTGAGGGTTATTGCGTGATTCAGGGCCTCAGGTTTTCAGAGTAACATTTTAAGTGTTGACATGACTCCTGTTACTTTAGAAAGATGTAGTAACCGACAACGTACTGATTCGAGGGCCTGCCCTTTCAAGCATTTCCTTAAACGCAGCATATTCTCTTCATTTGAGAATCCGCACATCTGTGTCGATGAGGTAAACATCCACCAATATAAAGGCCAGTCCCCAGGATCGCCGTTGAAATCAGGGAGTTCCTTTGATACAGCTTGTCTCGCGGCCAGCTGACTGCGATTAAGCAGGAAAGAGTTAGGCTCAACAGTGCTAGCCAATTGATTATTATTTAATTTTCCTTTTCGATTTGACGTTAACCGCTGTCCAGGGTTAAACTGATGCATACCTGCTATTGTACCGATGCCTTGGTGCTCAGAATTTAAAGTGACCGGAAGTATAGGACACCCGTGACTTGACGCCAGTTAAATAATCTTTGTTAACGGATTGTTTCCAATTTTCTCTTGACGCCTACCTACGTCACTAACCCCCTCTTCGATTCTCGAATGAGATATTCCAATCTCGTCTTCGCTGCCATCAGATGAATCGCCAGCTGCTCCCAATAACAGATCAAACTTTTTATCCTGGAACTGTTGCTCTAACTCCTCTTCAATCGCCAGCTTGCGCAGGGCAAACTTCGCTTTCAGCTTCTTATCTTCTTCCAATTTTTGAAGCTGTATTTCCAACTGCTTTCTGTTTGACATTCGGGACGATGTTGAATTCATTTTACTAGTGCTCGGCCTCGATATGTTTTCGATTGAGGAGTGTGTGGGATTTAAGAGATTCAAATCCTGTGCTTCTTCGCACTTAACGCAGATCGCAGGAATCACATCGGTCGCATTGGACCATGTCTTTGTTGTCCGGCTCACTGCACAAAAAGCAATTGCTTTCCAAAAGAGCAACAGAATCATCAACTGAACCGTTATCTACACCGTCATGGTGTTTCGTGCTTCCCATGCCATTGATGGATTCGTTACTCGTCTTGCCCTTTTCGGAACTAGCGCTTGGTTTTAACTTGTTGGCATCGTCTATTTTTTGGTAACTTTTGATTTCAGGTTCGTGGCGGGCATCGTAGAAAAACGTCGTAAACGAGATTTTTAAGTTGTTAGTTGATCGGAAAGAAAACGCGATTTCCGAGTTGTTAATCACTGGTGTATTGGAATCCCAGTGGGATTAAAAATCTCCTACAATTAATAATAGTTTGGTGAGGCAGTTCAGTTAATTCATGTGTACATACGTTTAATGCCTTCTCTTATAAATACAATCAATTAACCTCCGTGATGCTAGACCAAGCTACGACGCTTCTATTTTAATCCGTCCTTAAGAAAATTCAGATTGGTTGCGGATAATCAGTGCCAACACGTTGGTGATCAGTTGAAATCTATGGGTGAAATCTTCAATATTAGCGCTCTTATCTTAATCTCATTGACACCATTAGTTATAGGTATAAATGGGTATTTAGATATAATAAATTCATAGATATATATAAACGCACTATCGATCAATTCACTCCGTTCTGATTGATATCACGTTCTGATTGTTATCACTAGTTCGCCCATCCACGTTCATCGGGTTGTCGCGCTGCATATCATCGCCAAGATGTTTGTCGCTCGAGGTAGCGCCATCAACTCTAAAAATCGTCAACCTAATCCTGGCCTGGAGGGACGAATGTCATATGCCATTCGACTCAGTTCGTCGAGATCGAAAAATGTCTGTGTATATGATTTTTTTTACTTTAAAATGAATGAAACGTTGAGATTTGATGAAATCTCGAAAACAAAATTTTTACTAAAATTGACTTTTTTGGACTTCGGCGTATTTTTGCCTTTCTCATATAGAAAGGTTATGCAATCACTCTAAAAATCGTCAACCTAATCCCGGCTCGGAGGGCCGAATATCATATGCCATTCGACTCAGTTCGTCGAGATCGGAAAATGTCTGTGTATGTATGTATGTGTGTGTATGTCTGTGTGTGTATGTCTGTGTGTGTATGTCTGTGTATGTATGTATGTGTGTATGTATGTGTGTACGTGGAAAAAAATGTCACCTCTGTTTCTCAGAGATGGCTGGACCGATTTGCACAAACTTAAGCACAAATGAAAGGTACAACTTTCCCATCGGCCGCTATTGATTTTTTCATTGATTGGACTTCCGGTTCCAGAGTTAAGGGTTGAAGAGTGCGTCCACACAGCAAATTCCCATTTAAACCAAAATGAAAAATTCTCAAAGGGGGGAGTAAGGAAAAATTTCAAAATCGAATTTGCATTTTTGATGCCATATGGCTTTAAAATGCATGAAACGTTGAGATTTGATGAAATCTCGATAAAATTTTTTTTTGACTAAAATTGACTTTTTTGTACTTTGGCGTATTTTTGCCTTTCTCATATAAAAAGGGATCATCCATAAATGACGTAGCATTATATGGGGGAGGGGGAGTTTTGTATTTTGTGATGATGTGTGACGACAGAGGGGGTAGGGGGTCATGTCATGCTACGTAGCTTTTTTAAAGGGGAATAGACTTGAATTTTTAAAAAAATTTACGGGGACAAGGGGGGGCAGAGTTACCGTCAAGCTACGTAATTACCAGGAAGGGTATTTAGAGGTTTGTGACGAAATGCTACGAGGGGGGAGGGGGGTGTTAAAAATCACTCAAAAGATGCTACGTCATTTATGGATCATCCCAAAGGTTATGCAATAACTCTAAAAATCGTCAACTCAATCCAGGCCCGGAGGGCCGAATGTCATATACCATTCGACTCAGTTCGTCGAGATCGGAAAATGTCTGTGTGTGTATGTATATGTGTATGTGAAAAAAAAATGTCACCTCTGTTTCTCATAGATGGCTGGACTGATTTGCACAAACATAGCCTCAAATGAAAGGTATAACTTCCCATCGGCTGCTGTTGAATTTTTTATTGATTGGACTTCCGGTTCCAGAGTTACGGGTTGAGCGGTGCGTCCACACAGCAAATTCCCATACAAACTGAAATGAAAAATTCTCAAAGGGGGGAGTAAGGGATAATTTCAGAATCGAATTTGCATTTTTGATGCCAAATGACTTTAAAATACATAAAACGTTGAGATTTGATGAAATCCCAACTAAAAACTTTGACTAAAATTGACTTTTGACATATAGAAAGGTTATGCAATCACTCTAAGAATCTTCAACGTAACCCCGGCCCAGAGGGCCGAATGTCATATGCCATTCGACTGAGTTCGTCGAGATCGGAAAATGTCTGCGCGTTTTTTTTTATAGTAAGGTTAAAAATGCTTCAAAAGCCTGGCCTGTAGTGTATTGGCACTGTGTGGGACACGCGACTCACGTTCATGCCTAACCACTAAAAACATTCCTTACTTTTTATGCCCTTCTTCCCCACGGAACTGCGTCATCGTATTACTTCGTGAGGGGTTCGTTGCGCTTTCGTCGCACCTCTTTCTGCTGCTCTATCTCGGAGCCTCGCTTAGTTCATGGAGTAGCATGATCTGTGAGCTTTGATTTAACTCTCGATTCCTTCCTTGCTTCTTGTTTCCATCCATTACGTCGCCGTTTAGTTCTCGTCCCTGTGGTGAGCCGTTTAGGTGCTGATTCCCTGAGCCATTCAGCTCATGTTCCCGTGAGTCATTCAGCTCCCGGCCTTATCACGATCCGCTTGGATAGTGCTCAACGGTGAACTCATCCTACTCCGACCGCTACTTCCACGAAGGAGGAATTTCCCCCGACACCGATATCCGCTTTCTTGAACCATTCAGCTCCCAGCTTTACCGCTTATCCTACTCCGATTGAGAGTTCCCCGACAACGGAATTTCTTCCGTTACCGGTGTTTGTTTCGTGAGCCAATTAGCTCTCCTTTTCGTCACGGTTCTGTCGGGTAGTTCCCGGTACCGAATCTACCCTATCATGAATTCCCCGGCGGTAGACCGCTCCCGATACCGTGAGCCATTAATTTCCCGGTTTCGTCTACTCGGTCTAGTCCCCGGCGGTGGATCTAGCCTACTCAACAGACAGCCAGCAGGTACTGAGGTCCATCCAGCGATTCCGGGTGGAGCGTAGCTTCCGGTTCACTGGCGCCCCAACGACCCACTTCTGGCTATTCGACGCGGTCTACTCGGTCTAATCCCCGGCGGTGGATCTAGCCTACTCACGAGCTACCCGGTAGAGTGTCGAAGTCGGTCCGGAGATTCCGGTGAAGCCTGACGTCCGGTTCGCTGGCGCCCCGACGACCCGAACCCGATGCTACTTCGCGTACTACTCAACTGGTCCCCGGCGGTGGACCCAGTCTACACCGTACGTGAGTTTTCCAGCGGCGGAATTTCTCCCGAAACCTTATTTGTGGTTCCACTGCGGCGTTCTAACTTTGTTGGTCCCTTGGTCACTTCCTTTGCAGCTCGGAGAGTATACTCGTAACAACTCTGTTGACAACGTCCCAGATATGCTCGTCGCGGCACATTTCTTCGACGATATTGTCCACTGTTATATCAGACATACCCCTTCGTACTTCCTCGAATCTGGGGCATTCGAAGACCACGTGTTCCGGTGTCTCTTGCACGTTCACGCACTCCGGGCAAAAGGGTGACTAAGCGTGTCCAAACCGATGTAGGTATTTCCGGAAGCATCCATGTCCAGACAAAAACTGCGTCAGATGGAAGTTCACCTCTCCATGCTTCCTATATAGCCAAGTAGAAACATTTGGGATGAGTCGGTGGGTCCACCTTCCTTTCACCGCGTTATCCCACTCTTGCTACCACTTAGCCAACGAGTCCACTCGAACCAGTCTCCTTGCATTACATTCATTTCTCCGCTGGTAGCATTCTACGTCCTCAGCCAGAATGATGCAGATGGGAATCATCCCGGCAATTACGCATACCACCTCCAACGATATCGTTCTGTACGCACTCGCAACACGAACATATGGCTATTAGACGAAAAGTGCTTGTCAAGTTCGTCCGGTTCCGCTTTGAGTTGAGTGCAGCAGCCCAGGCCTGTACCCCATATCTCAGTATTGAGGATGAGACACCCGCCAGCAGACGTCTCGTGCTGCCTCTTGCTCCTCCGTGATTCGGCATAATCCTTGCCAATGCGCTAGTTGTCCTCGCAGCCTTCTCACATACATAGTCGACATGGCTGCTGTAATTCAACCGATCTTCAACCATCACACCCAGGTGCTTCAGCGCGCGCATCGATGGAATGGATTGTACCCCGACGCTGATCTCGACACGCTGGATTTGCTTACGGTTGCTGACCAGCACTACCTCGGTCTTGTGGTGAGCCAGTTGCAACTTGACGTTAGCCATCTAGGTTTCCACGATGCCTAATGTCTCTGCCGTCAGCATCTCCACCTCCTCAAGGGTCTCGCCCGTTATCGTCAGGACAACATCATCTGCAAAGCCGACGATCTCCAATCCCCTGGGCAGTTCCAGTGTTACCACTCCGTTGTACATAATATTCCAGAGCGTTGGGCCGAGTATGGAGCCCTGAGGTATTCCCGCCGTGACCCTAATCGACCTCTGCCCCATGTTCGTCTTGTAGACCAGTACTCGGTTCTGAAAGTAACTTGTCAGAACCTTGCACAGATAGTTCGGAACCCGCGTTCTTCAAGTTTATCGTTACCACGGCGCAGTAGGGATTACCCCTTCTCTTTTGCTTCAATGTTTTCTCCGCGCTCGCGATGACTATGCGGATGGCGTCCTCGATATTCCTTTCCGGAACCCGAACTGTCTCTGCGATAGTCCGTTCTTACTTTCAGCGTAGGTCGTCAGCCTGTTGAGGATGACCCTTTCCAGGAGTTTACCGAGAGCATCCAGCAGGCATATAGACCGATACGATGCTGGATCTCCTGGTGGTCTCCCTGGTTTTGGCAGCAACACCAGCATCTATCCGCTTTCAGCTCTTTTGCCACTATAAGGTACTCGTCGTTGGAAACCCGATTATCACCTGCATTTCCACCATCTGCATCAGAGTACGGTGTAGGCGGCATGCGGTTGGGTCGTGCTTCGGGAAAAGGCTCTCCACGATAATTTTGAGTTTGTCAGCGCACATTTCGACTGGCGTCATTGGACCTTTGATCCTGGCCATAACGACACGATAAGCATTGCCCCAGGGGTTATCGTCTACTTCTCTGCACAGCTCCTTGTAGCAGGTGGACTTGCTTAGCACTATCTCACGTTTAAAAGCGGCCCTGGCCGCCCGGCATGTTTTCTTAAGCCTACCGTCATGTGGTCTTTTCCACCCTCATTTGTGCAGAGCAAACACTTCGGTTGCTCTAGCAATGTGTCCCTTCTCCCCACATTTTCTGCACAGATCAGATCTGTCCGGGCCTCTACAGTTTCTTGCCTGATGGCCGAAACCCAGGCATCTGAAACACCTCTCCATTTGTTTAGTGGCTCTGGGAATCGATCGAAACGAGCACACCGACCAACCGATTTTGATCTTACCGGTTGACATAAGCTTGTTGGCTCGGTTGGCGATAAGCATATCACTGCTGTCTGTGTGCCACTGTACGCCTTCCTCAATCTCATTGATATCTGCTCTCTCCAGGTTTCCTTGCTCTATTAGCGCGCTTCTCACTTCGTCTTCCGTTGTGATCTCGGCTTGATTCCTGCACTCGACCACTGCTTCCTGAACTAATGCTCTCACATTCGCTTCCCGGTAGGCCGAGCTCTTGATCAATGGATCTTTCTTCAGCTCGAACAGCATTTCGCCTTTCTGGGTACGCCTGCTTCTTATAACGTTTTCCCCCAGCTCCTTCAACTTGGGATCCTCTCTCACTCTTTTGAGGATCGCAGCGTACGCCTTCGTTTACTTTGACCATTAGAGCGTCTCCCCTCTGCTTCTGCTGGCGTGGTCGAAGGTCTTCTTTCTTCTTTTTCTTCTTTTCCTCCTTTTTTTCTGTTTTTTCTCCTCTCTTCTCCGGTTTCTACAGTTCGCCATTCACTCTGTGATTGTCGGCTTTTTCGCTGTCCTTCACCGATCTTCCTGGGCTTCTTCGGTTCCTCCTCCTCTCCTGGCGTTTCCCTTATTCTTTTCACAGAACGAGAATACCGGTCACCCTTCGGTGTCTCATAGGCTTCTGCTTCTTCTATCGCTGTGGACTTCAGCGCCTTTTCGGCGTTTTCAGCTCGCTCTAGTAACGCCATCTATTCGCATTCGGCTGCTGCTACGGCGGATTTGATGGTAATCACTAGATCCTTGATCTGTTCGTGCACGTTGCCCTTGCTTTTCACGAATTCGTAGAGTTCTTCAATTTTTTGCCTCAACTTCGTCACTTTAGGTAACCCAGACTGCTGGTCTTCTTGCGTAACGCTTGGTTTCGGTGTGCACACCTGAAATTCTAGCTTTCCTTGGCGTCCAGTTGGTTTGTCGCCGCTCGTACTTTGTATGGCCTCGTTAGGCTGCTCTCGCTGCTGCTGCTGTTGCGGTTGCACTTGTTCGTTATGCTGGGTCGGTGACCTCGCTAGCCCACCTTTGGCGAACGGGTTCACCACAATTGCTCCGTTAGAATTTTTCTTGTTTTTGTTAATTTTGTCTTCTTGCATGCTTTTTGGGTCCCAACTCCAAGCCGCTTTCTACGCCCGTAATAAGTAGTCGCCTCACATGATCCCATGGTTACCTTTACGAGCAGTGAGGTCGCATGCAAGGGTTGACGCGGTCCTTCATGGGGTACCACGTTCAGAGCCGGATCGGCGCTAGTCAGGAGCCTTCAACTGAACCTACTTGCATCAGCTAAGGTGGCGGGTTTCGAACGTACTTGGAGACCTACCAAAGTTTTACTGGGATGGGTGGGGGGGGGGGTCAGCCAATACCATTATCCCACTCGCCGTTTCCGGGAAGTGTCACCCATCCTTACTAGGGTAGTGGAATGGCGTGGCGGTCCGTAGATAAATTTCGATGAAATCCTTATTCAAATCCGTGTTCTGCCGCCAGTATGCCGTAATTAGGATCTTACTGGTGTTGATCTTAATGTGCCGGTTGGCACTCCAGTTGGGTGAGGGTGCTTTATGCTAAAGTATTGGATAAAACCTTAGCGGAAGCGGCACCGACTCGCTTCGTTGGAGCTGCATTCGGATTTATATGGCTTTTTCTAGAGGTTTGGCAGAGCCCAATATTGCCTTGCCCCACCATCTCCTAGCAAGACTCCCCAACTCGCAGTAGGTCCGGGGGGGGGGGGGGGGGGGGGGTTCGATAAGCCCCTGAACTTCTGTCCTCCTGTCCCTGCTGCCCCCAACTGATTTAAAAAAAACATGTAATAGAAGTGCGTAGCGACTGTTGGAAATATACGGATGTGGTATGGCTTTTCAGTCGATAATGCGATTGCGTTGATTACTGTGTGATCTTCGCCTACGTTTCGATCCCACTATTGGATCATCATCAGGGCCTGAGAAAATTTTATTTATTTAGCTAACTAATAATTAAGGACTTTTACACCAGTTGACATTAAACAAAACAGAAATACAAAATATTAAACATCGTTCAAAGCATATATTACTTGACTACATCGACGAAGTGCTAATTCGTATTGCATACGAGAGAATGTCAGGTTCGAAAGGGTTGAAGAACTGCTTATAGCCTGTGGTTATTGTGTATATATATTATGATTGGGATGGGTGTTGTGGAATATTAGCACTTACGAAAAATATACATTCAGATCGTGTGAAATCGGGTTTTTCTGTACCAAAAAGTGGCAGTTTTGGTACAGAAGGCAGGCAGTTCACTAAAACTTATTTGACGGTAATGGCAGTTGTTATGAGACTACTACGTTTGGACTGCGCTCCTATCTGATTGTTTTTGAGAATTTTGGGTTGGAGTGGTAGTTTGATCGGTACGGAGAGAGCTTTTTGCCCTCATCTTTTCCACATGTGATAGTATATTGGCATAAGTAGAGTTCAATCCCTCGGTATCTATGCGGCGGTTGACGGTGTGTTGAGTTGTTGTGATATGACACATTTCGAAAGAACCAAAAGTCTATAATAGATGGTTTTTTCAGATTGAAGCGGTGTTGGTTGGTGATACAGTGCTCCATGAGAGCCGTTTTTTCCTTTAACTCTTGTATTTCCGGGTCTGTGTATTGGTTAACAGCTGCTAATTTCTGCTCAAGTTGGTTGATCTGTGTCTGGTGGCCATACATTCTTGTTTGAAGTTGGTTTATGGTCATTCCCACATATTTGCTTGGGCAGTCCAAGCAAAATATTCGGTAAATCACCTTGCTCTTTTGCATTTCGTGTACAGGGTCCTTTGGATTACCGTATAATCTTTTAACCGTGTTGCTGTTGCTGGTGGATATCTTTATATTCGGCACGTTCTTACGTAGTATTTTCCGTATGGATGGTGTTAATTCATTAATGAATGGCAGAGAGCGATATAGTGTTTGTTCTGCTCGTTCTACAGTTGCCTGTGATAGCTGTGGAGGTGATGTTTGGTGAAGTAACCGATTGATCAGATGTTTTGGATAGTCGTTATGTCTGAGATGTTGAAAAATAATTGAATGTTGTTCCGAACTGTTCTTGTTAGTGCAAAATGTACGAACACGATCAATAAAGTTTGTAGCGACTCCAAGTTTTTGGTCTAGTGCATGGAATGAATGATAATTCAAATGTCTGCCGGACGATACCGGTTTTGAATACCAATCAGTTTTTAGACTACCGTCATCCATTCTTATAACAAGTAGGTCAAGGAAGAGGAGCTTCCGATCCTGTACAGTCTCGTACGTGAATTTGAGATGTGTATTACATTGGTTGAAGATGTCCAGGGTGGATTGAATTCGGTCTTTGTGTAATATCATGAAAAGATCGTCTACATACTTCCGTATATGTTTTGCGGGAATGTTGGCGGTTAATTCTGCTGTGGCGACAAGTCGTTCCATAATGATGTCTGCAAGTATTGGTGACAGTGGGCTGCCCATAGCTGTGCCGAACTTCTGATGGTAGAACTGTCCTTTGAATTGAAAATAGCTGCTATCCATACAAAATTCCACAATTTCAAGGAATAGATCTAGATTTATGTGTGTGCATAGTTTGATCTCGTCCCACATCATTATGATGTCGTGTATCACCAACTGTTTTGGAATGTTGGTGAACAACGATACAACGTCGGGTGATAAGAGAATGTGATCTGGTGGTAGCTGTAAGTTATTCACGTAGCTACAGAAGGTTTTTGAGTCCTTGGCGTTGTAAACGCTGCTAAAAGACCTCTGGCGATATATTCACATAGGTTGTATGTTGGTGCAGTTGTGTTGGGAACTACGGGCCTTAGAGGCATATCTGATTTGTGTGCCTTCGGCTGTCCATAGATGCGAGGACAAATAGCTGTATAACAAGTAAGATGATTTTTCGTTCTCTTATCTATGAGCTTCAATTGTAATAATCTTTGTATTATAGCGTTGTTCTTTCTTTGCTGCTTAGGAGTTGGGTTTTATTTTACTGGATCGTAGGTATTGGTATCTGTTAGCAAATTTTTCATTTTGTTGTCGTAGTCTTGTGTTTTCATTATTACTGTCCTATTGCCTTTGTCAATCTCTGTGATTAGAATATCTGGATGTGTCTTGGAGAATTGCGTGAGGGATTTGGTGGCATTAGTGCAAAACTTTTCCAGAGGATTTTTGTTATTGCTACCGACTAAATGTTTCTTGTAAATGAAGTTTTGCATTCTGTTGGATACCTGACATCTAACTTGGTCGCGAAGGTTCTTGTCGGGTTGTTGAGCTACGATTGCCTCGACATCGGCTATGAGGTGAAATATTGGTATGCGGTATGTGTATGGTAAAGCAAACTTTGGTCCAAAACATTGGGGTCATGCATTCTGGTGGAACTGTTGTTGTCGTCGCGTTCAAAATAGCTTTCTGGTTCGATGAAGGGATGTCATTGTTGCTGTTGTACTTCGTCGATGTAGTCAAGTAATATATGCTTTGAACGATGTTTAATATTTTGTATTTCTGTTTTGCTTAATGTCAACTGGTGTAAAAGTCCTTAATTATTAGTTAGCTAAATAAATCAAATTTTCTCAGGCCCTGATGATGATTCAATAGTGGGATCGAAACGTAGGCGAAGATCACACAGTAATCGACGCAATCGAATTATCGACTGAAAAGCCATATCACATCCGTTTAAAATACATGAAACGTTGAGATTTGATGAAATATCGAAAAAAAATTTTTGACTAAAATTGACTTTTTTGGACCTTGGCGTATTTTTGCCTTTCTCATATCACTCTAAAAATCGTAAACATAATCCCGGCCCGGAGGGCCGTATGTCATATGCCATTCGACTCAGTTCGTCGAGATCGGAAAATGTCTGTGTGTATGTATGTGTGTATGTGGAAAAAAATATCACCTCTGTTTCTCAGAGATGGCTGGACCGATTTGCACAAACTTAGTCTCAAATAAAAGGTACAACTTCCCATCGGCTATTGAATTTTTTATTGATTGGATTTCCGGTTCCAGAGTTACGGGTTGTAGAGTGCGTCCACACGGCAAATTCCCATATAAACTGAAATGAAAAATTCTCAAAGGGGGGATTAAGGGAAAATTTCAAAATCGAATTTGCATTTTTGATGCCAAATGCCTTTAAAATGCATGAAACGTTTAAATTTGATGAAATCTCGAAAAATTTTTTTGACTAAAGTTGACTTTTTGGACTTTGGCGTATTTTTGCCTTTCTCATATACAAAGGCTATGCAATCACTCTAAAAATCGTCAACCTAATCCCAGCCCGGAGGGCCAAATGTCATATGCCATTCGACTTAGTTCGTCGAAATCGGAAAATGTCTCTGTGTGTATGTATGTGTGTATGTCAAAAAAAATGTCACCTCTGTTTCTCAGAGATGTCTGGACCGATTTGCACAAATTTAGTCTCAAATGAAAGGTACAACCTTCCCATCGGCTGCTATAACATTTTTTTTATTAATTGGACTTCCGGTTCCAGAGTAACGGGTTAAAGAATGCGTCCACGCAGGGAATCGGGAGGGAAAATTTCAAAATCGAATTTGCGAAAAAAAATTTTTTACTAAAATTGATTTTTTTGGACTTTAGCGTATTTTGCCTTTAGCATATAGAAAGGTTATGCAATGACTCTAAAAATCGTGAAGCCAATCCCGGCTCAAAGGGCCGAATGTCATATGCCATTCGACTCAGTTCGTCGAGATCGGAAAATGTCTGTGTGTGTGTGTATGTGTGTGTATGTGGAAAAAATGCCACCTCTGTTTCCCAGAGATGGCTGGACCGATTTGTACAAACTTAGGCACAAATGAAAGGTACAACCTTACCATCGTCTGTCATTGATTTTTTTTATTGATTGGACTTCCGGTTCCAGAGTTACGGGTTGAAGAGTGCGTCCACACAACCTTCCCATCGGCTGCTATTGAATTTTTTATTAATTGGACTTCCGGTTCCAGAGTTACGGGTTGTAAACTATTTTAAATCCACTAAAATTCATATGAAATTGCATATATAATGTTTTTATTAATGCGAGAAACAAGTTACATAATTTAAATTTCGCGCGGAGTCGATCATTCATAACCAGGGGGTGACAGCACTATGTTGATGTACAGACAATTACAGCAGTCAACATGTGGAGGACCCAGCCGCCTCTAGGTCCATGCTTCCATTGCTCTGGCATTTTAACAAATTGAACTTGAATCGAGGGCGAATGACCGACCAAGTTAAAGCCCCAATAAATATATAACACAATGTTGGCTTGACCGACTAGCAGGGGGCTGTTTCTCACTTAATTGCGTGAAGTTGGTTTCAAAGATGAGAAATCGTTCAAACTTCTTCTCTGGGACGAATAATCAACCGAATTTTTACCAATAATGCTGCTATTCTTGCAGCAAATCCCACGCTGAAAGCAATTTTTGCTAAAAGTGCATCAGAGGGCTTCTTGATCCACTTTGGCGAATCTTCGTGCTATCACTCACTACTGGAAGATTCACTTCCTGCTGGAAAGCAGCAGTTTTCACTTCATAAACGAGGAACTAATCCAATATTGATTATAATGTTCGGGGAAACTCGTGTTTAAGTGGTGTATCAAAACTATTCAAGCTGGCTGGTTTGGATTCTATTTTATTTCACTGCAGCCGACCGACACGGTTTTATGCCTAAACGATCGAAAACGACTAACCTGCTCTTGTTCACAACATATCTACTCGATGGATTCGCTGACGGATTGCAAACCGATGCTATTTTCATGGATCTATCTGCGGCTTTCGACAAAATCAACGGTGATATCACAATAGCGAAGCTGGACAAACTCGGTATTCATGGACAACTCCTACCTCGATAGAAGGCACCTCTAAATCAGCATTGAGGATTGTCTATCCGCACCATTCTTCACTAAATCCGGCATCCCACAAAAAAAGCCATCTCGGTCCACTAATATTCCTCTTTTACTTTAATGACATTAAGATCACATTACAAGGACCTCGCCTTTCCTTCACTGACAACATGCAATTTTTTCGACAAATTCGGGATAAAACCGATGCTTTAATAAATGGTGTGCTCAAAACAGAATCGCTTTAAACCCGAGTAAATGCTCCATTGTCACATTCACGCGGAAACGCCATCCGGCTCAGTTTAACTACAATTTCTTCGACTCGAGCATTCAAAGACACTATCACGTCAAGGATCTCGCAGACATCATGGATTCGGCACTAACGTTCAAACCACATACGTCGTACATCGTGGATAATGCATCAAGACAGCTTGGGTTCATCTTGCGCATTGCGAAAAATATTAGGGACGTATACTGTTTGAAATCAATTAGAATCAGTCTACTGCGTTGGTTCGCATGGGAGGCATGGGCCTAGAAGCGGCTGGGCCCACCATATGTTGATTACTGTCAAAGTCACTACATCAACATTGGGATGTCATCCCCCAGTTAAGAATCATCGACCCACGCCAAGTTTTAATTTTGTAATTTGTTTCTCGCATCAATAAAAATGTTATATATGGAATTTCATATTGATTTTAGTAGTGTTAAAATAGTTTATATAAAAAAAGTAAAATTTCAAAATATTGCCTTTGGTTGGTTCAAATCCACTTTCGGGTCCATTGATTTTCCTTGGATCGGCTTCAAATTTTACAGGTGTTATTTTTAGGCTACAAGGAAACTTTTTCAGCCCGGCGCTCTTTGAGATAGAGTGATGTTGCAAAAATGGCCAGTCTATTAGGCAACTATCATATCCCGACCAATAGATCAGTTACAGATTAGGATCCCATTACCACAATTCTTCAAAAGTGCTCATGATGTTTAATGATGTTTGGTTGGAGGGCGGGAGGGATGAACCCACAAAACCTTCTTTTGGCTACCCTGCTGTTTGGAGTTTAGTTATTCTCAGCGGCGGTAGATAAAATTGCGTGCTGAATCCGAAAATGAGGTCCAAAAAATTTACAGTAAACAGTTTTCGAGTTACAGTGAAAAAATGAATTTTACCTTTAAAATTAAAAGTACGTTCAGTAAAATTCAAATATCTTCGGTAGTAGTGCATCGATATGAAATATTATTATGTTGAATTCAAGGTAACTTAATGCACTTTCGATCCTTAGAACACTGGCTCTGACGTCATTTACGAATCTATTGAACTTTTTCTTAATTTTTCGTCGTTTTTTGAACAAAAACGAGCGTGTGGTCAATATTTTCGGCAAGATGAAGCAATCCCAAAAATTATAATTTTATGGAAAATGAAAGCCTGCTAAAAATTATTAATATTATAATAGATTGCCTGTTTTTGGTCTTATTTCCTGCTATGGGAAATGGTAAAAAATTTTCGTCCGAACTCAACTTCGTCGAATACCTTTAGAACGAGCTATAGATTGTTAAAATCGCTGTCTAAAAATATATAAAATGTTTATCTATGTTGTCAATTTCGAGAGATAATTCCAAAAAACTGCAGAAAATGCATTTTTTGCACTTTCAAACATCCATATCTTTGAAACTGAACATCAGAATCCAAAACAAATTAATGGCGTTCTGTCTGGGTGGTAGACCTTTCATTTGCAAGTGGTTTGGATAAGAACAGAGAGAGAGAGAGAGAGAGACATTCTCCCAATTCGTCGAGCTGAGTCGATTGGTGTATAAGACTCGGCCTTCCGGGCCTCGGAAAAAAACTTGAAAGTTTGAGCGAATTCTACACAAATGTAAAAACGTCCTCAGAAAAACTTTTATAACTTCTGCAAAAATAAATTAAAAAATCTGCAAAAAATCATGAACACGCACAATACCTTTGCATATCATATCTCAATAAGTTTAGAAGGAATGAAAACTTTTTTAGAGAGCTATGCAGGTTTACCTGAAAACCTGGTCATGTCTCCCCATGTTCCCCTACCGTTTTTCTTTTAATCCCTTATTGCTCGATGAACTTTCAATGTAGACACATGACATCCTCACTGGAATTTTCGAAAAACAATATGCTCAATAATATACATTTATGCCAGAAATATATGTTAGATAGAAAATAGCCATACATAGTAAATGTTTGAGCGGCCCTTACCTTCAAGAACGACTGTTTGGGCCGAAACGTTAGCGTACAATTCAATCCAACTAAAAACAGTATTGTATCGAGCTCACCGATATGTGAGGTAAAAAAAATATTTTACTGATAGCGAATCGATTAACTACTTATTCTTAAAACTTCGGAAAACGAACGAGAAAACTTGAATTTCCATAAGACTAAATGTGGGGTTAGCCCTTTTTGGACGCCAGCTAGTACTGGGGCTACCTCCATGGTCAACTTTGACCGCTAATAGCAAAAACCTATTTTAATCCACCTAGCGGTGCAATTGTGCCTTTCTCAATCATGAATCACGAGAATGTGTGCGTTGTTTATATTCATTAAAAGCTTTTAAATGCATATATTACATTTTATTATTATACATCACATGACAACTATATACAGGAAAATAAATCATTATTCGAGTTCTAAAATTTTGAAAAAGAAAAAACAGCCACGGTAATATTGAACTAAAAAAAGGTGCAAAATCGGCAAAGTCCCAAAAAGTCGATTTTTATAAAAAAAATGTTTTCGAGATAACATAAAATCTCGACGTTTCATGCATTTTAAAGATGTTTGGCATCAAAAATACGAATTCGATTTCTGAAATTTCATGAGGTCCCCCCTTTGAAAAAAAAAAAAATTTGAGTTCCGGCTTATATGGGAATTTCATATGTGACCGGACGGTTTAGTCTATATTTCCGGAACCATATAAGCGATCCGTACGAAATTTTATAGACATCTATGGGGATATTATAGCTATCATTTGGGACTAAGTTTGTAAAAATCGGCCCAACCATTTCCGGGAAACTGATGTGAGTTCGTAAATTTTGAAAGATGGCCGCTTTTTCGGGCACTTCCGGAACCGTTTATGGTGGTCAATGTAGTCAACGAAAGTTTGGTTGGCCGTCGGTGACCTAGAACAGCAAATTTAAGTTGTTTGAGAGACATTTTAGCGAAATTTTTACCTTTTTTGCTTTCATCGGAGTATCGGTTTGAATCACAATTTGCTATGTGATCGCACGCCACAACCTGTAACTCCGGAACCGGAAGTCGTATCGGGATGAAATTAAATAGCCATTTACGGGGACGCAATACCTTTCATTTGAGGCCAAGTTTAGTCGAATCGGTCTAGCCATCTCCGAGAAACCGATGTGACTGTTATTCTGAATTTAGATACTTCCGCCGGGGCTTCCGGAACCGAGGATGGTGGCCAATGTGGCCAAATAGACTTTGAATGGATGTTAGTGACCTAATACTACAAATCGAAGCAGTTGTGATCGTATTTTGGAAAAATTTTCACCTTTATACATTCATTGCAGAATTTATTAAAATCGACATTTTCTGCGTGTTCGTACTTATCACCCTGTAAATCCGGAACCGGAAGTCGGATCCATTAGAAATTCAATAGCAGCCTATGGGAACGTTGCACCTTTCATTTGAGACTAAGTTTGTCAAAATCGGTTCAGCCATCTCTGAGAAAAATGAGTGACATTTTTGGTCACATACACACACACATACACACACACATACATACATACACACATACATACACACACAGACATTTGCCGAACTCGACGAACTGAATCGAATGGTATATGTCACTCGGCCCTCCGGGCCTCCGTTAAAAAGTCGGTTTTCAGAGCAATTGCAATACCTTTCTATTGAGAAAGGCAAAAAGGTGCAAAATCGGCAAAGTCCCAAAAAGTCGATTTTTATAAAAAAAAATTTTTTCGAGATAACATAAAATCTCGACGTTTCATGCATTTTAAAGATGTTTGGCATCAAAAATACGAATTCGATTTCTGAAATTTCATGAGGTCCCCCCTTTGAAAAAAAAAAATTTGAGTTCCGGCTTATATGGGAATTTCATATGTGACCGGACGGTTTAGTCTATATTTCCGGAACCATATAAGCGATCCGTACGAAATTTTATAGACATCTATGGGGATAATATAGCTATCATTTGGGACTAAGTTTGTGAAAATCGGCCCAACCATTTCCGGGAAACTGATGTGAGTTCGTAAATTTTGAAAGATGGCCGCTTTTCCCGGGCACTTCCGGAACCGTTTATGGTGGTCAATGTAGTCAACGAAAGTTTGGTTGGCCGTCGGTGACCTAGAACAGCAAATTTAAGTTGTTTGAGAGACATTTTAGCGAAATTTTTACCTCTTTTGCTTTCATCGGAGTATCGGTTTGAATCACAATTTGCTATGTGATCGCACGCCACAACCTGTAACTCCGGAACCGGAAGTCGTATCGGGATGAAATTAAATAGCCATTTACGGGGACGCAATACCTTTCATTTGAGGCCAAGTTTAGTCGAATCGGTCTAGCCATCTCCGAGAAACCGATGTGACTGTTATTCTGAATTTAGATACTTCCGCCGGGGCTTCCGGAACCGAGGATGGGGGCCAATGTGGCCAAATAGACTTTGAATGGATGTTAGTGACCTAATACTACAAATCGAAGCAGTTGTGGTCGTATTTTGGAAAAATTTTCACCTTTATACATTCATTGCAGAATTTATTAGAAATTCAATAGCAGCCTATGGGAACGTTGCACCTTTCATTTGAGACTAAGTTTGTCACACATACATACACACACACAGACATTTGACGAACTCGACGAACTGAATCGAATGGTATATGTCACTCGGCCCTCCGGGCCTCCGTTAAAAAGTCGGTTTTCAGAGCAATTGCAATACCTTTCTATTGAGAAAGGCAAAAAGGTGCAAAATCGGCAAAGTCCCAAAAAGTCGATTTTTATAAAAAAAAATTTTTTCGAGATAACATAAAATCTCGACGTTTCATGCATTTTAAAGATGTTTGGCATCAAAAATACGAATTCGATTTCTGAAATTTCATGAGGTCCCCCCTTTGAAAAAAAAAATTTGAGTTCCGGCTTATATGGGAATTTCATATGTGACCGGACGGTTTAGTCTATATTTCCGGAACCATATAAGCGATCCGTACGAAATTTTATAGACATCTATGGGGATATTATAGCTATCATTTGGGACTAAGCTTGTGAAAATCGGCCCAACCATTTCCGTGAAACTGATGTGAGTTCGTAAATTTTGAAAGATGGCCGCTTTTCCCGGGCACTTCCGGAACCGTTTATGGTGGTCAATGTAGTCAACGAAAGTTTGGTTGGCCGTCGGTGACCTAGAACAGCAAATTTAAATTGTTTGAGAGACATTTTAGCGAAATTTTTACCTTTTTTGCTTTCATCGGAGTATCGGTTTGAATCACAATTTGCTATGTGATCGCACGCCACAACCTGTAACTCCGGAACCGGAAGTCGTATCGGGATGAAATTAAATAGCCATTTACGGGGACGCAATACCTTTCATTTGAGGCCAAGTTTAGTCGAATCGGTCTAGCCATCTCCGAGAAACCGATGTGACTGTTATTCTGAATTTAGATACTTCCGCCGGGGCTTCCGGAACCGAGGATGGTGGCCAATGTGGCCAAATAGACTTTGAATGGATGTTAGTGACCTAATACTACAAATCGAAGCAGTTGTGGTCGTATTTTGGAAAAATTTTCACCTTTATACATTCATTGCAGAATTTATTAAAATCGACATTTTCTGCGTGTTCGTACTTATCACCCTGTAAATCCGGAACCGGAAGTCGGATCCATTAGGAATTCAATAGCAGCCTATGGGAACGTTGCACCTTTCATTTGAGACTAAGTTTGTCAAAATCGGTTCAGCCATCTCTGAGAAAAATGAGTGACATTTTTGGTCACATACACACACATACACACACATACATACATACATACACACATACATACACACACACAGACATTTGCCGAACTCGACGAACTGAATCGAATGGTATATGTCACTCGGCCCTCCGGGCCTCCGTTAAAAAGTCGGTTTTCAGAGCAATTGCAATACCTTTCTATTGAGAAAGGCAAAAAGGTGCAAAATCGGCAAAGTCCCAAAAAGTCGATTTTTATAAAAAAAATGTTTTCGAGATAACATAAAATCTCGACGTTTCATGCATTTTAAAGATGTTTGGCATCAAAAATACGAATTCGATTTCTGAAATTTCATGAGGTCCCCCCTTTGAAAAAAAAAAATTTGAGTTCCGGCTTATATGGGAATTTCATATGTGACCGGACGGTTTAGTCTATATTTCCGGAACCATATAAGCGATCCGTACGAAATTTTATAGACATCTATGGGGATATTATAGCTATCATTTGGGACTAAGTTTGTGAAAATCGGCCCAACCATTTCCGGGAAACTGATGTGAGTTCGTAAATTTTGAAAGATGGCCGCTTTTTCGGGCACTTCCGGAACCGTTTATGGTGGTCAATGTAGTCAACGAAAGTTTGGTTGGCCGTCGGTGACCTAGAACAGCAAATTTAAGTTGTTTGAGAGACATTTTAGCGAAATTTTTACCTTTTTTGCTTTCATCGGAGTATCGGTTTGAATCACAATTTGCTATGTGATCGCACGCCACAACCTGTAACTCCGGAACCGGAAGTCGTATCGGGATGAAATTAAATAGCCATTTACGGGGACGCAATACCTTTCATTTGAGGCCAAGTTTAGTCGAATCGGTCTAGCCATCTCCGAGAAACCGATGTGACTGTTATTCTGAATTTAGATACTTCCGCCGGGGCTTCCGGAACCGAGGATGGTGGCCAATGTGGCCAAATAGACTTTGAATGGATGTTAGTGACCTAATACTACAAATCGAAGCAGTTGTGGTCGTATTTTGGAAAAATTTTCACCTTTATACATTCATTGCAGAATTTATTAAAATCGACATTTTCTGCGTGTTCGTACTTATCACCCTGTAAATCCGGAACCGGAAGTCGGATCCATTAGGAATTCAATAGCAGCCTATGGGAACGTTGCACCTTTCATTTGAGACTAAGTTTGTCAAAATCGGTTCAGCCATCTCTGAGAAAAATGAGTGAAATTTTGGGTCACATACACACACACATACACACACACATACATACATACACACATACATACACACACAGACATTTGCCGAACTCGACGAACTGAATCGAATGGTATATGTCACTCGGCCCTCCGGGCCTCCGTTAAAAAGTCGGTTTTCAGAGCAATTGCAATACCTTTCTATTGAGAAAGGCAAAAAGGTGCAAAATCGGCAAAGTCCCAAAAAGTCGATTTTTATAAAAAAAAATTTTTTCGAGATAACATAAAATCTCGACGTTTCATGCATTTTAAAGATGTTTGGCATCAAAAATACGAATTCGATTTCTGAAATTTCATGAGGTCCCCCCTTTGAAAAAAAAAATTTGAGTTCCGGCTTATATGGGAATTTCATATGTGACCGGACGGTTTAGTCTATATTTCCGGAACCATATAAGCGATCCGTACGAAATTTTATAGACATCTATGGGGATATTATAGCTATCATTTGGGACTAAGTTTGTGAAAATCGGCCCAACCATTTCCGGGAAACTGATGTGAGTTCGTAAATTTTGAAAGATGGCCGCTTTTTCGGGCACTTCCGGAACCGTTTATGGTGGTCAATGTAGTCAACGAAAGTTTGGTTGGCCGTCGGTGACCTAGAACAGCAAATTTAAGTTGTTTGAGAGACATTTTAGCGAAATTTTTACCTTTTTTGCTTTCATCGGAGTATCGGTTTGAATCACAATTTGCTATGTGATCGCACGCCACAACCTGTAACTCCGGAACCGGAAGTCGTATCGGGATGAAATTAAATAGCCATTTACGGGGACGCAATACCTTTCATTTGAGGCCAAGTTTAGTCGAATCGGTCTAGCCATCTCCGAGAAACCGATGTGACTGTTATTCTGAATTTAGATACTTCCGCCGGGGCTTCCGGAACCGAGGATGGTGGCCAATGTGGCCAAATAGACTTTGAATGGATGTTAGTGACCTAATACTACAAATCGAAGCAGTTGTGGTCGTATTTTGGAAAAATTTTCACCTTTATACATTCATTGCAGAATTTATTAAAATCGACATTTTCTGCGTGTTCGTACTTATCACCCTGTAAATCCGGAACCGGAAGTCGGATCCATTAGGAATTCAATAGCAGCCTATGGGAACGTTGCACCTTTCATTTGAGACTAAGTTTGTCAAAATCGGTTCAGCCATCTCTGAGAAAAATGAGTGACATTTTTGGTCACATACACACACACATACACACACATACATACATACACACATACATACACACACAGACATTTGCCGAACTCGACGAACTGAATCGAATGGTATATGTCACTCGGCCCTCCGGGCCTCCGTTAAAAAGTCGGTTTTCAGAGCAATTGCAATACCTTTCTATTGAGAAAGGCAAAAAGGTGCAAAATCGGCAAAGTCCCAAAAAGTCGATTTTTATAAAAAAAATTTTTTTCGAGATAACATAAAATCTCGACGTTTCATGCATTTTAAAGATGTTTGGCATCAAAAATACGAATTCGATTTCTGAAATTTCATGAGGTCCCCCCTTTGAAAAAAAAAATTGAGTTCCGGCTTATATGGGAATTTCATATGTGACCGGACGGTTTAGTCTATATTTCCGGAACCATATAAGCGATCCGTACGAAATTTTATAGACATCTATGGGGATATTATAGCTATCATTTGGGACTAAGCTTGTGAAAATCGGCCCAACCATTTCCGGGAAACTGATGTGAGTTCGTAAATTTTGAAAGATGGCCGCTTTTCCCGGGCACTTCCGGAACCGTTTATGGTGGTCAATGTAGTCAACGAAAGTTTGGTTGGCCGTCGGTGACCTAGAACAGCAAATTTAAGTTGTTTGAGAGACATTTTAGCGAAATTTTTACCTTTTTTGCTTTCATCGGAGTATCGGTTTGAATCACAATTTGCTATGTGATCGCACGCCACAACCTGTAACTCCGGAACCGGAAGTCGTATCGGGATGAAATTAAATAGCCATTTACGGGGACGCAATACCTTTCATTTGAGGCCAAGTTTAGTCGAATCGGTCTAGCCATCTCCGAGAAACCGATGTGACTGTTATTCTGAATTTAGATACTTCCGCCGGGGCTTCCGGAACCGAGGATGGTGGCCAATGTGGCCAAATAGACTTTGAATGGATGTTAGTGACCTAATACTACAAATCGAAGCAGTTGTGGTCGTATTTTGGAAAAATTTTCACCTTTATACATTCATTGCAGAATTTATTAAAATCGACATTTTCTGCGTGTTCGTACTTATCACCCTGTAAATCCGGAACCGGTAGTCGGATCCATTAGGAATTCAATAGCAGCCTATGGGAACGTTGCACCTTTCATTTGAGACTAAGTTTGTCAAAATCGGTTCAGCCATCTCTGAGAAAAATGAGTGACATTTTTGGTCACATACACACACACATACACACACACATACATACATACACACATACATACACACACACAGACATTTGCCGAACTCGACGAACTGAATCGAATGGTATATGTCACTCGGCCCTCCGGGCCTCCGTTAAAAAGTCGGTTTTCAGAGCAATTGCAATACCTTTCTATTGAGAAAGGCAAAAATCTAAAAATTATTTTCAAAATTCTTAAATGGCAGTACACGTGGATTACATAGAACTGTCAAAAAATGCAAACATGACGATTTCGGAAAAAATGTGGGTTAGCCCCCTTTGGACGCCAGCCATTCATATATTTCAATTTCGCCGTGTGAGGAGCGGGTTATACTTAATTCACAGTTTCAAACACCTTATATGTGTGAAATCTACCCTCAGAAAGTGTTCCCCGTTGTCTAGCAACTGTTTTCAAGGAAAAACGTTCCCTGACTAAATACTATAAAGCTATGAGCTATTTGTCTTGATCTTAATGAAAAATAACAATTTTCAAACATTTCATTTTTATTTTGCAGCGTTTGGTGGGACAATGAGAGCGCAAGTCAGTTCAAGGCCGATGATAGGAGGGGTAATGGCAGAATAGTCTATGTGGACCACCAAAACGCCATGGGAGAGGAACAGGGTGTGGGTTGGGGTAGGATTAATGGATTGATGTATACTTGACGAATAATTACGCTGCAGAATGTGATGAAAAGGTGCATTAAACAGTACTACTGTTGGCTGTTCAGAAATAAATACAATATGTTTCTCCATAAGGTTTGATAGCTAATGTATGTATTTTGTGATTATGTGATGCAAATTTATAAGTATTAAAAAGTTCATTTTATCCCGTGGTTTTATCAAGTTTGTGAGACCCAACCGTAGATGTGCGTGGAAGATCGCGAAGAGCTCAAGAGCTTGTATGTTCACGTGTTAGTCGCGTATGCCAGAACGTATGTGATTTCGCGTGTATAAATTCGATTTTGTAACTCTGTGACCATATGCATATTCGCGTGTGTTCTTGAATGATCGCGCGGACCGTGAGTTTGTTGCTTAGTTTATAGTGTACGGATCAGGTACTAGAAGATAATTCCCCCATAAAACTAGAGTTTCCTGTCACGTTTCCATGGAATGTGTTGTCTAATGAATATGAGCCTCATTTTTTATTGGTCCAACTGAAGACATGAATCTACGCTGTTAAGAGCGAGGGCAGGGACATCCTAACGTGACCGACTCATGATCGCGAGAGCGGTGGGTTGTTGGCGAGATCGCGAGTATGTGTGGATGATTACAATTGCATGTTCGCGTTTGTGACCCGGTTTGTGTTATCGCGAAGGCTAGCGGCGTTTGTACGTTTTGAATGAGATATTATGAGTGTATATGAGAGAATATGCAATTGATTGTGTTAGTGAGTGTTATAATGAATCTAAATTAAGATATAGTGATAGCAGGAAAAAGAACATGCCGAATTAAAAGAAAAAAATGAAGACATTAAGTAGAAGCGTATAAATTGACTGATTTTTTTTGGTTTACATGAGTAGTGGAAAAGCAAACTAATAGAAGAAAAACAAAAGCAGACAAATGAAGTAGAAGAAAAGAACGGGAGGGACGTATTCTAAGTTGCTTATATTTGGGAAAATAGCCACTTTATTTGAAGGTTTGGTTCGCGTGGATGATGGTTCTTCAAAATTACTAGGCACATTTTGAACATTTGACTTGATATGATCCCAATACTTTAGATAGTTCACTTAAATTTTAAATTCAATACGTTGTGCAATTGAATGATATTTACTTTAGATTTGGGTTTAAATTGGTATGATCCGAGTACTTTGGCTAATTGCCTTAAGTTTTAATATATTGTGCAAATTGAATGATATTTAATTTAGATTATATGTAATGAACCATCAACTATAGGATACTGCATCGGTCTGGATCTAGTTGAATAGATAGCAAAAATAATTCAATCTTCCAGTCGTCAGGGTATCCCTTCGCTTCTATCCACCAACTGAAGCACGCGCCGTGTTGCTATTAGATTCTAGGGACCAACAGAATCCAAGGTCTCCAAGCTACAAATCCCTAAGCATAAAAATTTGCAGTCTGGAGTTCACCGCCAAGCCCACGGAGAAGAGTTAGTATTGTTGAGTATCAATTGAACAACACACATGTAACATGCAATAAAACTACTTGGAATCGTCTAAATGCCAAAAAATGATATATATTTACCATTAACGACAATTGCATTCCGTTAGAAGTTTCTCATGCTATGCTGACCAGGAATGGATGATTGACGTGCGTCGGTAAATTAATCATACCTTCATTTATCCAATCCGAATGAATCGAATCGAATGCACGAATTGAACACCGGTAAAAAGTGATCCCAAGAATGATTACCCACTATTCTATCATATAATCCAGTTCTGCATCCATTCCCTGACTCATATGTCACAAATGCTCAGACGAACACATACACAGATAGACATACGACTAGCACATAACATTTTTACACTAGTACTAACAACTACAATTATTACAACACAACACAACTAATCGGGTTCAGGTTATTTTTTTTAATGCGCCTGTGCACGTTGACGAGGTCGACCGATAAATCGACACACAATGACTCCCACTGCGAGTCGTGCCAGACAGCCGTTAAGCTGTTGAACAAACACAGCCCACAGAAAAAGTCAATCGACGACGAGCCACCAATCGGCCACGCCAATGTGCACAGGTTCTTAGCTGACTGTTACTTTGGGCTGGTGCAGAGTATGAAATAACACAAAACACAAAAAGGCCCATAAGCCCTCTCGGTCTCCTTGATGCACCACTATCGAGGCGTAATGCAATAACCATCTTAAAGCAGTTGTCTGCTCAAATATGTTTGAAGATGTTTGCAATACCGTCAAACCCGTCAACCTAGGAGAGGGAACAGCAATTTTTAAATATGTTCTAATTCTGTGTCCAGGCTCCATTTAACTTCCTTGTTAATTTCATTCATATAATTACAGATTTCATCTAATACCATGCCATAAGATTTATTTTCGTGTATTTAGCTCCGAAAGAAAGAGCGTTCTGTTTTTTCTGTGGTCTGTGATCATTGTATGCATGCAACTAGCGCGCCTGTACATCAATGAAATGATACCTGGCGGCAGTCATAGAATATATTTCTTCGAACTTACGAAAAGTAGCAACTACTACAAGGTCAGAAAGCAAACTGACGATTTTTTTTCTTGTGTGCCGCTTTTATACGTGTGTCGCAGTTCATCGGATGATAAGCGCACATAATTACCACTTTCACAAAATACATTATCTTTTTATTTATGGTAATCGTACATTTTATGGAATCAAATGCAATATGAATGAAAACTGGGAAAATATCTTAGCAGAAACTTTGAAACGGGACCCCCATATTGAAACGTTAGAAGTATTCTACTTAAAAACCTGTTTTAATCCACCTAAGGGTGTGTAACCGTTGGTTCCATCATTTAGATTTTTGATGTAAATAATATGTGTTATTTGTTGAACATTCACGTTTCATGTGCTGCAATACACAACAGTAAGTAGGGAAGCTAAAGGGTTCGTATCGTACCGCTGTAAAGAGAGTTTGCCATCTTAAAGAAAACGTATGGCACTGATCGCGGATGGCGCGAAACTTTTAAAAATGGATTGCGGATAAGGAATTGGAGGGAAATGCAACCTGAAATTCTTATAAAAGGACCAGCAGTTCTCAGCTCTCGTCTCTTTTAATATCAGGCGTCCGTGTGTTGTAGTTTATTTTAACTGGTGAAGTTAAGTGTATAGTCCCCCCCCCCTTTGGGGCGGGAAGTTGGTTTCAATTGTTGCGATTCGTTCAGGTAGACCTCTTAGTGCCTCTTAGTGCTTCTTAGCACCATACACCAGCACACGGTTCGGCACGCGAATCCGGGAGGATTCCGCGCCTAATCGTAAAGGACCGTCGTTCGTCATCCGGCGCTGCGCGCCATCGCTTCATATCCTCGGGCAAAGGCCCTAATCGAAAAGGAGTGTCCCCTCTCGGTGGTGGCCATTGCGGTTAGCCGCGGTCACGCCGATGCTCGCCAAGGAGGGAAGACGCCTGCCTGCATCCAAGCCAGCAACGCCCGCTGGTCCGTCCAACTGCCATCTGGATCACCATCGTACCGGGGCCTTCATCCGGCCAGTTTCGCCGACGTCCGTGAGGGGATCTCGCCCGTCGGCATCGTCAGCGTCGCGACGCAAATCAACAGAAGCAGCAACAGTACGGTACGTTTGGTGAAAATAATAGTGTACACTCCACAGTAAAAATTGTAAATTACACCCCACACCCACACACTACAAACACACCTGAATAAAAAGTTCAAGAAAAGTGAAAGTTCTAGGTTTTTGTTCTTGATCCGCGTAGCCCTTGACTACCCGGTAGCTAGCCGACCCTGCGATACCAGCAAATGAGTCGGTTCTGCCGTAGAGCTTTGTTAAATTGTTAGGTAACAATTGGCGCCCAACTAAAAGTCCGCGAAAGGTAATCAAGGGTTCGGTAGAGTTCAAAAATCTAAGGATTTTTCCGACGGGAGGTGGCAGGGATTCGTGTAAAGCACGAATGTTTGTGCACTTCCACTGTCCCACAAGAAAAGAATGTGAAAGTGACGATAAAACGCGATAAGAGGTCCTGAACGCAAAAGAGGACATGATGTGCTTTTTAAAGTCGTTTTCCGTGCGAAGAAATTCGTGATTTTTGGTTTGCCTTGTGTGTCGTGAAACGTTAATTTTTGTTCATTCCATGATAACTCATAATTTTGCTTTACATACTGTACCGAATCCACATCAGTTTAACAATAGCAGCATTTGTGGTGTTTATTATCACCAATTTAATCATTCATTGTTTTCGGCATTTTTGCTTTGCTTTATTTCGCTTCAGATCGGCACACAATAGAGCGCACCGATTGAATTGATCAGCATTGAACGGAACAGAATACGCAGATCGGTAGGAAGTGGATAAATCCACCTACGATCTGCCAATCAAATATAAACTGTAAGAATACAATATTCAATACGATGTCCTACGTCAGGACAGATTTTCGTTGGGTACGGATAGCTGTCCCAACGTGCGATTTCCATAGCCTGGACAAATCCAGTATGGAATTTAACATGAACGCAAGATCGTTCCCTTGGAGCAGACAATAAAATTGTCAGCAACAAAATTCACAGCGAAAAATGTTAGCGGAGAAAAGATGAAATTTTAACTCTATAAGATTTTGTCTGAAATGATGAGGCAAAGATTGAAATTCGGACCAATTAAAAAGATAGGTTCGGATAGTTTAAAAAGAAGTTTATTTCAATCTTTTACAGGTGCTTTGATGGATGATCAGGCCAGCCGGAAGAATTGAAGGACAGGATCGGATGTCGGCTGAGCCTTGAGGTTACGGATGATTTTTCCAAATTTTTTCTCTGGGGTCGACAGATCTGGTCCTGTAACCCGTTTGCGTTCTGGTTGGTTTGGATGAGTCATAGGTACTGTAAAGGAAAGAAAGTAAACATTTAGTTTGGAGAAGGAACATAAATCAAACACGGAAGGAATAAAAGTTTTGTCAGTCCGTGTTGCTTGATTATACTAACCTTTTTCATTCTACTACGGGTATCCATAATCGCACTGGCCGATCCGGGGAACGATGGAGGGGTTAAATGTTTTGCCTTCCATCCAAGCGCCGACGGTGGAGATGCGATGAGTGGATGGCCCACTAAGTAAAATTGGCCATATCTGTAATAGAAGGAATGGCTCAATTATAACATCCAATTTTTTAATTTGTGCACTTTTACTTACCTGTAGTGCATCTTGCAAGTCAAGATGGCATCATGGTTGATTCCGGGAAGATTTGGTGGTTACTGCAGGTCAATCTTTCGCAGAAAGATTGCATCCTGGCAGCAAAATACCACCACTGTTTATGTCCTAAAAGAGACAATTTTTTAGCAATGAACCGCTATCGAAGGCTAAGTTTCGATATGTTCATTGATAATTTATCACTTACCTCGATTTTCGTTGAAAATTTGGCCGATTTCAACGATTATTAAACTGAAATTACACTTTTAGCACTTTCTTTTTTTTTTTTTTTTTTTTCTTTGTTGTGTCAAGTGAGCTTGACGGCTAAGACCGTTCACGGTCCATCTCGCCGTTTGTAGTCTGGGTATGCATCGGTGATATTGTGTTTGGGTGGTTGGTATATGTTGCGTTGGTTGTTCATGTTAGAGATGTATGTTAATTTTCTTCAGGTAGTGGACTATTTCCTTCAAATCGCTTTCAATGTTTTCTTTTAATATATCTCTCAGTGGTTTGCAATACTCTAGGATTGGGTAATTCACTCTTTGGTTGTTGTACTTTGTGCAGAAGTATAGGATGTGCTGTAGATCTTCTGTTTCTTCGCAAATATCACAGAGTTCGTCGCTTTCCCATCCCCAACGGTACAGACGCTCTTTGGTGCGGGTGTGTCCAGTTCTGATCCGATTTAGGATGATTTTCCGAAGATAGGGCTAGCGTGTGGCTCCAAATTTTGTTTCCGGGTTCGTTCATGAATTCGAAATGCCATTTTCCTTTTTCTTCGGAAAGTTTTTGGTATGTTCTTGTCCAGCTTTCCTTGATTTCGTTTTTCGCCAAAGTGTAGACATCAGCGAGAGGAAGGGCAGTGAAATCATTTTGGGGTTCACTGGTGGTGATTACTGCTTCTTTGTCTGCTCTCTCATTCCCTGGTATCCCTTGGTGGCTCGGGATCCATTGGATAAGGATTCGTTTGTTTATCGTCAATTTCAGACTTTTAATTATCTGCCATGCTATGAAGTTTTCTTGTACTATGTTGTTGTTCAGTAGCATCTTGCATGATCCCTGCGAGTCAGTGAAGATAACTGTTTTTTTGTAGTTCTTTTCGGATATCACGTCTACAGCTTTGGAGATAGCCAGAAGTTCTGCATTGGTGGTAGAGAAGTTTCCATTTATTTTCTTCCGTATCACCGTGTTGTCCGTTTCATCGAACACCGCCATGGCAGTTCCAGATGCCGTTTTGGATGCATCCGTATATAGGAAATTGAAGTTCTTGTACTTATTTCTTACCGATAGGAAGTGTTGTTGCCAAACTTTGGGGTTGAGCTCCTGCTTTGCTTTCTGTCCTTCGAATAAGTTCGGCTTGATAGTATTTACCGTGTCTAGTCCGAGATAGGTTTTTCTGTTGTGCCAGGATATCGTCCCATCCTTTGGGTGGATCTGCGATACGATGTCGTTATGTTTGATAGCGGTGATCGTCAGGAAGGATCCATTTCCTTTTTCTAGGTTGATCGCCTTTTCGATGAACGGCTGGATCTGGTTGGTGTGATAGGTGCTTTTTGCGATGTCTTTTATGGTTAGCCATTCAGTTCTCTCTTTGACTGGCAGCTGTCCTGTTTCCGCGTGGATGACGTTTATGGGTGTGGTTTTTAGGTAGCGCATTGCCGTTCTCAGGGCAGCGTTCTGGATTGTTTGAAGTTTCTCGATGTTGGATTTTGCCGCGCTACCGTAGATTTGCGCCCCATACTCGATTTTGCTTCTTACGATTGCATTTTCGATTTTGATAAGGGTTTCTGGGCTGGCGTTGCTGTTTCTATTTCCTAGCATTTTCATAATTTTTAATTTTTCTGCTCCCTTTTCGCGTACGTACTCGATATGCTTTCTATAGGCAAGAAGCCTATCGAGTATGAATCCCAAATACTTGTGGGTGTTATTGATTTGGATTGTTTCTCGTCCTAAACGAACTCTTAGTCCTTCAGCGTTCCTTTTCGAGAAGACGATTCCCGCACTTTTGCTTGCGTTAGTTTTTAGGTTCAGTTTGGTTAGTCCTTCGTTTAGTTTCGCAAGCATTCGATTTGCTTTAGCCTCTATGTTGTCCATAGACTCACCTACCACCAGTATCGCGAAATCGTCTGCAAACTGGATTAGTTCACAGTCCTCCTCCATAATGTCGTGCAGGGATGTGGTGTAGAGATTGAACAGGATCGGTGAGAGCGGGCAGCCTTGTGGTAGTCCTTCACTAATCTCTATTTCGACACTGCCTTCGTCTGTGCTTAGTTTCATGACTCTGCGATGCAGGTATGTGTGGAGCCAGGACAGGATCTTGTTCGGAATTTTTAGGGATTTCAAGGTAGTTAACAGTGTTTGGAGCTCGACTGAATCAAAAGCTTGGGACATGTCGAGAAAGATGGCCATTCCTATTTTTCCCTCCTCTTGCGCTTCCTTCACTTTATTTACTAGGTAGTTAACACAGGTTATTGCGGAGCAGTTCTTCCTGAATCCGAAGGAGAGTTTTGGGATGCTACCTTGAATTTCGGCGATTTCTGCTAGACGGTCCTTTATCCCCGCATTTATGAGCTTGAGATTTACGTTCATTAGGGAAATTGGTCTTTTTGAGGCAGGATGATTTGGGTCTTTCTGTGGTTTTTGGATTGGTCTGACGTCCGTTATCCTCCATTTTTCAGGGATTTCCTCTGTGACGAAGACTCTGCTTATCATTTCGCATATTTTTTGTTGCAGTCCGTAGTTTAGTCCCTTCAAGATTGCATAGGACATGCCATCTTCACCTGGAGCCGAGTGGTCACTCCTTTTTCGTAGTTGCCTAAATAGTTCCGTGTCGGTGAGTGCCATTTCGTTGCCGTTCATGTCCGGATTTGTTTCTGTCTTGATTTTTGGGACCCACCTCATTTTGCCCTGGTAGTAATGCTGCATGAATGTCCTCCCTTCCTCGAGGCTTAGTTCACGCTTTTTATTTGTTGGCTGTGTCTATCCCTTTAACGATGTTCCACAATTGGCGGCTCGGGGTGGACTCGTCTATCGCTTCCGAGAGTTGCTTGCAGTATCCTCGTTTTGCTTTGCGGATTTTCTTTTTAACCACTGCCCTCGCTTTTTGCAGTATTAAGTATTTCGACATTGTTTTTTCCTTATTGTATTCTTTGAGGATTTTCCTTTTCTCTTGGTAGGCTTCGTTTATTTCTTCTGTCCACCACTTTTTCAGGTAATTTCCTTTTTTATTTCTCACTGTGTATTTTGCTTTACCGATGCACTCGTCAAATATGTTCTGCATTTCAAGTGGGTCGTAGATGAACTGAGGTCGTATCTGGTTTAGCAAGTTTATCGCTCTTTTTGTGTTTATTTTTGTTTTGGTTCCGGGTACTATCGGGATTTCGCTTCCTATTTTTGCTACTATAGATAGATGTATGCTGCCAAATTCGTGCTCTAAAACTGACCAATCTGTTTTTACAGCTATTCCTGGTGTGGCTATCGATATGTCCACCGTCGAACTGTTTCGCCCGTGCGTCGTAAGGCATGTTGAGCTTCCGTCGTTGAGTAGGACGAATTTCGACTTCTCGATCAGGTTGTTCAGATGGATTCCCTTTGGGCACTGAGTGGATACCGGGTCCCAGCTTTTATGGTGTGCGTTCCAGTCGCCTCCCACAAATGTTTCGCCTGGTATACTTTCTATTACTCCAAAAAGCTGTGAAATTTTGTCCCGGAGTTCAGCGAACCCGATTCTATCTGGGGGAACGTAGACCGAGATGAATGTGATTGGATCGAACCCTCTTATAATTTTAATGGCGATGGCTTCTACTGGCAATAAGTCTCCCAAGTCCACTGTTATGTAGTCGATGGATTCATGTACGAGGATACCCACTCCTCCGTAGCCTGTATTTCTTCTTTGTGACTCGAGTGTGTAATGCTTTAGGGTGAATGGTTCGTTTTTCTTTAGCCAAATTTCCTGCAGCATAGCTATTTTTATATTTTGTTCAAACATGAACTGGCTGATTTCTTCCCTTGTGTCCATTGGTCTGATGCTTTGGACGTTGTGCTGCAGGATGGCGATCGATTTACACTCCACCGTGGAGTTGTTGGTTGATTCTGTCATTGCCTTCATTTTGCTGATGGGTTATGTTTTCGTCAATGATATTTTTTATATCAGCTCCAATCTCGATGAGAAGTTCGTCTCTGTCTATTTCCGAATTCGCTGTTTGAATTCTAGATACAATTTTTGTTTGTAGGGCCATCAGGGGCTTCAGCCAGTTCCTTGACCTTACTTCCGCTAAAAAGTCCTGTCTAAGTTTGTGGATGAAACGCTCGAACTCTGTTGCTTTATAAGAATTATTGGCGCAGTTGCACTGAGTATTTTGGGGGCGGTCTTGCCAATTACCTTTTTCCTTCGTTCCTGGATTTAGCTCACTCCGCGGGCTGATCGGTGAAGTACGTTGGCTGCGAGTGAAGCAACCGCTGTAGTTACTGGGTGAAATGTCGCCAAGGGAGGGGAATGCTTCTTCTTCGTTAAGGATGCTGAACCGATTGGCTAATCTTGGGAAGTTTTGTTCCGCCTCTGTATATTTTATTTGCTTTTTCCTCATCTCCTGTAGTATTTGCTGCCTTCTTTGTCTTTCCGGGCATTCGTTGGCGCTTGCGTTATGGGAACGTTTGCAATTTGGGCATTTTACGGTCTTTTTGCAGCCGTTTACTTCGTGATCTCCACCGCACTGTTCGCATCTTCTTTTGGCTACACAAAATTTGGAGCTGTGTCCAAATCTCCAACAGTTTACGCATTGTCTGATCGGGAACACGTAAATTTCTGCTTTAAAATAGCAGCCGTATATTGTGACCTTGCTAATGACGTTTTGGCCTTTGAGCGTCAACTTCAAATTGTTTGTGTCCACCAGATTTCCATCCTTGTCCTTTCGCTTTATTCTTTCGATTTTGAGAACCTCCGATTCCGCTTCAATGTTGTTCATTATTTCCTCCTCCTTTAGATCCAGTGGGACCCCTTTTATGAAATGGATAGTGTTGTTTGCGATTTTCGGTGTGAAGATTTTGAGGTTTTCCTTAGCAAGATCGATCCTTTTTAGCTCTTCCACCTGATCTGTTGCAACTTTGTAACGGAATTTACCGATTTTCGTTATTTCGACAAACTCTTTGAAGCCGGCCGCACTAAGGAGCCTGCCTACTTGTACTGGGTGTCTAGGGTAGTTTAACTGTATATCGATCTGTTCCAGTAGGATCTCGTGTGTTTGGTCACTTTTATTTATTGTGCCGTCAGGCGGCACTTTTTTATTACGCTGCTCCATCTGAGTGAGTTTGTTCTTCTCAGGAGCGTTTGGTGCACTCTGTGAGTTTTTCGGGATGACCCCAGTAACAACGGTTTTACTCGCTTGTAGTCTGGTCCCTGTGCGTAATGACCGGGTTCCCGGCTTCATTTTGGAATTTCCCAGAGCTCGCTTATCGTAGTTTTGTCACGTAGGTTCTCTTCAAAAAAATTTTTTCCTCTGTTCTATCTCACTATATAACCGTCACTTATCGTAATCTTCAATCGTTGAATCTCGAAAAATTTAAGTTTAACACCGGGATGAAAAATTTTCACGTTCGTACCGACGCCGATTTTTACCGCGAATGCTACGGTCCGAGTTTGCTCCGTTTAGAATCGTGAATGTTTTTTTAGCATTTTCATCACTAAATAAACATTGAGCATAACGATATGCTCCAATGACATTGGTGTGACGTTTTGTAACTGACGTGAGAAACGTCAGGTTTCCCGCCGGTAGACTTGCCCGCCTGGGGCAAAGAGAATAGGGAAAGAGACGAAGAGTGAAAATCAGTCAAAACGGCAACACGCCCTTTATGATGATTTCAACACTAGAATTTTGGCAACCGCTTCTATAGGCAGCACTTTAAATGACTCCTATTATATTTTGAAAACAAACCGTATGTCGATCGATGGATTTGTTTATCAAACGATGTGCATTTCGAAACAAAGAGATGAAATAATTCTAAAGCTTATTTTTACTCATACATATACTCTAGAATGCACCTTACAATCACGATTGAACTAAATTCTGATGAAAATTCAAATTTCTTTTTTGATAGAAGTACAATACTTATCTCCTCCAACTCAGGCATGAGTAATGTTTATTTACATTGCACGATTGGTCTGCTAAATAAGGTATTTTTGGCTTCACACTATTCGTCTCTTTCCCTGTTCTCTTTGGCCTGGGGGTTTGCCGTGGGAATCGAAAGTGATCTAAAAGTGTTGTAGATACATGTAAATAGGGTTGTATACTATTTTGTTGCTAACTTTTGTAAATAGTTCGTCCAATTATTTAAAATGTAGTATTTTGTTTGTATAGTTGTTTTGTATATATTTGATTTGTACATATTATGTTTGAATTTTTAATTTGTTTATTTATTATTTTAATATGTTTGTAAAGTTTAATTATGGTTTCGCGCGTTGTAAATATGTTGTAAATATTGTTTGTAGAATTTTGTGTTGCCTATTCACGAATCACTTTAAACCGAAGATGATTTTAGGGAAGCATTTGATTTAAAAAAAAAATGTAAAATCACTTTGTGCTTTCACATTTTTTTCATCGGAGTAGTGGATAGTGTAACCGTTGGTTCCATCATTTAGATTTTTGATGTAAATAATATGTGTTATTTGTTGAACATTCACGTTTCATGTGCTGCAATACACAACGGTAAGTAGGGAAGCTAAAGGGTTCGTATCGTACCGCTGTAAAGAGAGTTTGCCATCTTTAAGAAAACGTATGGCACTGATCGCGGATGGCGCGAAACTTTTAAAAATAGATTGCGGATAAGGAATTGGAGGGAAATGCAACCTGAAATTCTTCTTCATTGCTTTTGTGAAAGTGAATATGGTAACTTGTGTGAAAGAGTGCGTAAACATCAATCGGTTAAATCGTGTGAAATACTTTACTTTTCGTTGAAAACTTTGCGGGCGCCTATTGCTAATCGAAATATCATTCAGATAAGTATAGTGTGTAGTCATACAGACTATTATTGTTCTGTGATTTTCAGATTTCATTTCGCTGCGGCTGGCTTTATAAGCTTGCCCGCAGTGGAAGACGCAGTGTTATATTGTTCTTTGGTATTGTCCCGCTTCTCCAGCTGTAGTTTAATTTGCCTATAATGAGCGGCCTGTGTGCAAAGTGTACGAGCACGGTCAGTCTCGCCGAAGGCCTGGTTGTATGTCTTTTTTGCGGTGATAAATATCATCAAAAATGTTCCGGGCTAACAAAGGCCATGGTAAATTGGGTGGCAGATAATGCAAGTCTTTGCTACAAGTGTGCGAAGTGTTTATCAGATCAGTCTTCTGGTGTGCAGGATGTTAGTTCGATATCCATTGAGTTGAATAAGAAGATGGAACAATTCGCTTCCATTTTTGAGTCTCTCACTGATGCCCGAAAAAACATCGATGCACAGATAAACATCGCAGTAGAAAACGGAATAGAAAAACTGATCAGGTCTTTCAACAACTCTCTCGAGAGTAAATTGGCTAGCTTGGAAAACAGTGTTGCCAAAAAGTTGGAAGATTTGAAAAGTTGTTTAAATGAAAATGTTAAGCGTGAAATTGAATTAGTTGGAATGAACAGAAAGAGGAATTTCAGTAATAGGAAGGTTCATTCTGAATCTGACGGGAATCCCAGTAGAAAACGAAAAATTTTGACGAATAAAGAAGATGAACCGATGTTAATTGAAATAGACGATGATGGAAATAATGACGAGGTTTTTGATAAAAATAGTAGAATTACTTACGCGAATGTTTTGTCGGGAGCTACTGGGACGAATAAAATTAGAACTAGAAGTCAAACGAAACGTAAGGCTCGCCCGGTCATTGTGATTAAACCAGTCGAGCCGTTGCAATCGAGTGACGACACGAGGAATGAATTAAAAAATAAATTAGATCCAAAGGTGCACAAAATTAGCAACTTTAAAAACGGTAAAGATGGCTCGATTATTGTGGAGTGTGCAACTCGGGATAATATTGAATCGGTGAAAGAAAACATTGTAAGCAATCTGGGTGAAAAGTATAATGCTGTTATACCGATACCCGGTAAACCGAAGTTGAAAATAATGGGGATGAGTGATCGATACTCTGAGGAAGTTTTCGTTGACTTATTAAAGAATCAGAATGAGGGCATTCCGGTCGATTATGTTAAAGTTGTTGCCAATTTTGAAAATCCACGCTTCAAGTATAACAAATACAATGTTATAATTGAAGTTGATAAGAACACTTATAGCGGCCTGATGTCAGCCCGTACGGTGAACATTGGTTGGGATAGGTGTTCTGTTTTAGAGGCCTTTAACGTGCTGCGCTGCTTCAACTGTGGAGAATTTGGTCATAAGAGTACGGGATGCGTTAATAAAGAAACATGCTCCAGATGTAATGGAGCACATAGAACATCTGAATGCTCGTCAACTGATTTTAAATGTGTAAATTGTATAAAAAAGAATAGTGAACGCAAAATGAATTTGGACGTAAACCATGCGGCATTTAGTAAGCAGTGTTCAGTATATCGGAGACTGCTAGAATCGAAAAAAAGCAACGTTTTGTTGAGTGAATAGCAACTAACAAACGGGAGGCTGTCTGAAATATTATGCTTAAATATAGCTGGGTTGTCTACAAACTTTGTTGCAATGCGACATCTTGTAGAAAACAAACGTCCATTGTTGGTTTTTGTATCAGAAACACATATTGTTAATGCTGATGCATTTGATCAGTATAGCATTCCGGGTTATAAAGTTGCTTTTTGCCTATCTCATTCCAGACATACCGGTGGAGTTGCTATTTACGCCAAAGAATCGATTAAATTCAACGTTCGGTTAAACGAAGCAGTTGATAATAATTGGTTCTTGGGTATATCAGTTGAAAGAGGCATGCAGATGGGACACTTTGCAGTAGTATACCATTCTCCTAGTTCTAGCGATCGACGATTTTTAGAAATTTTAGAAAACTGGTGGGAGAATTTCGTTGATTTAAGCAAACTTAATGTAATTTCGGGCGATTTCAATATTGATTGGCTCAACGATCAAAATTCGAATCAGTTGAAGCAGTTGGCTGAGTTTTTCAATTTCAAGCAAACGGTTAGTGAGTTTACAAGAATTTCCAGACACAGTAGAACATTGATAGATCACGTGTATTCCAATTTTGATGGGGTTCATTCGTATGTAGAGGCCGATTGTAAAATTTCAGATCATGAGACAATTTCAATTTTGCTGGAGAGTGAACCAAACCGTGAGGAGGATAAAGTTAAAATTAAGTGCTGGAAAAGATATTCGAAACAAGCCATGTCTCAACTGGTTTCGAGAAGCCTGGATTTTACGGAATTGAATGGAAATTTGGATAACAAGGCAGCTGTTCTAACTAATGTGTTAAAAGAGTGTACAAATAGTTTAGTTTCTCAAAAGTATATTAATCTAAATAACTCGAACAGCTGGTACTCTTTAGATCTTTTGCGCCTGAAACGTAAAAGGGATAAAAAGTACAAGAAATTTTGCAGAACTAATAGTAAACGTCTTTGGAATGGGTACACACACGCGCGAAATATTTATTCACGAGCTTTGAAAAAGACCAAATGTGAGTACATTCAAAGGAAGATCGATCAACATCAAAACAACAGCAAAGAGTTATGGAAAATCCTAAAGAATTTAATTAAACCTAAACCTAGTTCCTCGCAGTCCATAACTTTTAACGGGGTAGAAGAACAATCTGAGCAAATAATAGCTGAAAAATTGAACAGTTATTTCGTTAACAGTGTGCAACTGATCAATCAAAGTATTGAGCTGGTCAGTGAACCTGCGGAAATAACACAGCCGATTAATATTAACTGTAGATTTGATGGATTTCACCCAGTCACTTTTGAACAATTGAAAGATATTTGTTTTTCTTTGGGAAAATCGGCTGGTATCGATTATGTCAATGCAAAAGTGATACAGGATTGCTTTCATGTCATCGGACACGATCTGCTGGACCTTGTAAATGAATCGCTACAAACGGGGCACGTGCCGACAGTTTGGAAGGAATCACTTGTGATTCCTATTCCCAAAGTTACTGGGACGGATAAAGCCGAAGAGTACCGCCCCATTAACATGTTGCACACATTAGAGAAAATTTTAGAACTTGTTGTTAAGGGCCAGCTGATGAGTTATTTGAATAATAATAATTTGCTAATTCCGGAGCAATCGGGATACCGAGAGGGACACTCTTGCGAAACCGCTTTGAATCTAGTGTTAGCAAAATGGAAAGAGAAAATCGAGGTTAAAGAGACTATTTTTGCAGTATTTTTGGATCTGAAACGCGCTTTTGAGACAATTTCGAGACCATTACTTTTGAAAACTTTAGAGCGATTTGGTATCGGAGGGATAGCGCATAAGTGGTTTGAAAACTATTTATGTGATAGAACTCAGAAAACTAGTTTCAACGATTTTGTATCTAGTCCTCTCGGCAATCCTCTTGGAGTGCCGCAAGGTAGTGTCTTAGGTCCTATTTTATTTATTATGTATATAAATGACATGAGGCGAGTTTTACGATTTTGTGACTTAAATTTGTTTGCTGACGACACTGTTCTGTTCATTGCAGCAAAGGATATAGATGAAGCCGTGGCGCATTTGAACGAAGATTTGCATTCCCTTGCTCGTTGGTTAAAATTTAAACAATTAAAGTTAAATGTTGCTAAAACTAAATATATGATCATCTCTTCGGCTAATACTAGGCCTGACGTTAACGTTGAAATAAATGGTGAGACTATTGATCGCGTTAGTGAATTAAAATATCTTGGAATAATCATTGATGACAAGTTAACCTTTAAGTCTCACATCGACAATGTCATCAAAAAGATTGCTAAAAAGTATGGTATATTGTGTCGTCTGAAAAATGATTTAACAATTAGTAGTAAAATTTTATTATATAAATCTATTGTTTCACCACATATTGACTTCTGCCCATCCATTTTGTTTCTTGCCAATCAAACACAAATATTGAGGTTACAGCGATTGCAAAATAGAATCATGCGATTAATTTTAAAATGTAACAGATACACTTCCTCTAGTTTCATGCTAAGCGCATTACAATGGCTCTCTGTGAAGCAAAGAATTTATTACTTAACAATGGTGTTCATTTTTAAAATTATTAATGGAATGCTGCCTCGATATTTGTGTGATCGAATTGAAAGAGGAAGTGATGTGCATAGATACAACACTAGAAACGCGTCGGATCCAAGAACACCAAACTTTTTATTTAGTAGATCACAGAACTCCTTGTTGTACAAAGGAATAAGCTTTTTCAATTCGATGCCTAGGCATATTAAACGTGCAGCAACATTAGCGGAGTTCAAAACACTATGTATTTCACACGTAAAATCTGCTTTGTAGACAGATTTTTTGAATTTTTATATTTTGGAGTTATTTGAATAACTATGTAATACCACGAAGATTGTATTTTTTTTCTCTTCTATTATTTGCATTTAGTCACACTAAGTTATTATATTCGCTATGATGATGATGGATTTTTGTTACTTGTTTATTAAAGCTATTAAAAAATAATGAGATGTCTACAAAAGTCTGAGCCACGCGCGCGCTAAGCAGATAGAGACTAACTTGAAATCGAACATGGTGACCAGCACTAAAAGCTCATCGGGTTGAATCGAAGCTTTTAGACTTTTGTTGTGATCAGGGTCTGATTTGATGATGGAGTTGTGTTGACTTTGCTCGACAATAGAGTTAAGTTCGGTTATTGCTGCGATAGTGGTAATAACGGAGTTAGCTCGTTGAGTATGGGGCTTGATGACTCCTTCTGATAACTACTAGATATCGGGTTCAATTCCTGATCAATCAAGGATGTTCTCGGATAGGAGTATCCCTTGATTGCCTTGGGTTAATGGTATGAAACTTTCAATAAAGGGGTCTGATGTGGATGATATAACTCGACCGGACTCTGCACTGCCACTAGGCTCGTCACTGCTCACCTTAGCAGGTGGTAGTACCGATGTCTTGGTCAGGCGGGAGGAGTCTTACAGAGAATTATCGGAAATGGAAACTATTGGGTTCAATTCCCGATTCTATCAAGTATCTTCCCGGAATGGAAATTTTCTTGATGGACCCTGGTTGTTGGCGGAATATTCGAAATGTATCTGATTACGTTCTTTTGAAGGAAAGCTATGTCTGCAAATTGAACCAGTCCGTTTCTTTTTGTTAACTGGTTTTGTTATGGATCAAAATATTAATTATCTTTTAGATAAATCGTTCAGCTCACACCTTTGTGGGGGTATGAGGTGGGACCATCATCATCATAAAAGGACCAGCAGTTCTCAGCTCTCGTCTCTTTTAATATCAGGCGTCCGTGTGCTGTAGTTTATTTTAACTGGTGAAGTTAAGTGTATAGTCCCCCCCCCCCTTTGGGGCGGGAAGTTGGTTTCAATTGTTGCGATTCGTTCAGGTAGACCTCTTAGTGCCTCTTAGCGCTTCCTAGTACCATACACCAGCACACGGTTCGGCACGCGAATCCGGGAGGATTCCGCGCCTAATCGTAAAGGACCGTCGTTCGTCATCCGGCGCTGCGCGCCATCGCTTCATACCCTCGGGCAAAGGCCCTAATCGAAAAGGAGTGTCCCCTCTCGGTGGTGGCCATTGCGGTTAGCCGCGGTCACGCCGATGCTCGCCAAGGAGGGAAGACGCCTGCCTGCATCCAAGCCAGCAACGCCCGCTGGTCCGTCCAACTGCCATCTGGATTACCATCGTACCGGGGTCTTCATCCGGCCAGTTTCGCCGACGTCCGTGAGGGGATCTCGCCCGTCGGCATCGTCAGTGTCGCGACGCAAATCAACAGAAGCAGCAACAGTACGGTACGTTTGGTGAAAATAATAGTGTACACTCCACAGTAAAAATTGTAAATTACACCCCACACCCACACACTACAAACACACCTGAATAAAAAGTTCAAGAAAAGTGAAAGTTCTAGGTTTTTGTTCTTGATCCGCGTAGCCCTTGATTACCCGGTAGCTAGCCGATCCTGCGATACCAGCAAATGAGTCGGTTCTGCCGTAGAGCTTTGTTAAAACGTTAGGTAACAGGTGTAATTGTGCCTTTCTCATTTATCCAATAGCAAGTTATATTCAATATATTTGTGAAAATGTCTATTACATTCTTATTACACTTTTTTTTTTCGAGAGTTGTCCTACTGGAGCTGTAGAGCTAGGTTCTCGGAAGGGCTCCCCGTCAGAATCACATACTACAATTTGCAGACGAGACAGGCAATGTCGCCCAATAAAACACTGCAATAGGCCAATTGTAGCGGGCCGTGATTCTGAATGTGATATTCTTTGTACGGTTTAGGCATGTGCGGGCGTAGGGACTCGGAATCGCGTGTATCATCGCGAAGGGCTCGAATATTTGTACGTTATTGTGCTCGATCGCGTGTGCGTTTGTATGTCGCGTGTGCTAACGTGTAACTTCGAGTGCATAAATTCTATTTCATAACCGTGTGCCTTTCGCATATTCGCGTGTGTTCTAGAATGATCGCGCGCGGACCGTGAATCTGATACTTAATTTTTTGTGTACGGTTCAGATTCCAGAAGGAAGTGGGCTCTTCCATATCATTAGAGATCCCAATCATGTCGTCGTAGAACGCGTGGTCTAGTGGATATGAGCTTTATTTTTTTTTGTTGATTGGTCCAACTGAATGTATGGACCTAAATTGCTAGAATAAAGGTTAAAGATTTCCGGACGTGACCGATTCATAATCGCGCATTTGCGGGTTTGCGTTTGAGATCGCGTTTGTAACTTCGTAAGTACTAAAACGTTCACACAATTGCCGCAGTGTTATCAAGTTTACGCGATCGCGGGCATAGGTGTGCGTAGATGATCGCGAAGGGCTTAAGCGTTCGTATGTTGACGTGTTTGTCCCGTGTGCTCGCGTGTATGTGACTTCGCGTGTATAAATTCGATTTTGAAACCCTGCGGCGATTTATATATTCGCGGACCGTCATTCTGATCTTTAGTTTTCGGTGTACGGATCACATTCTGACAGGGAGAGTGTTACCCCATATCACTAGAGTTTCCGGTCATGTCGCCATGGAACGTTTTGTCTAGTGGATATGGTAGTTATTTTTCAATTTTATTATTTTTTTAATAATTAACAAGGACCTAGATTGTTTGTACCGAGGATAGATACTTCCGGACGATCCCGATTCATGATGGCGCGAGCGCGGGAGTTTGTAGGTTGACACTTGAGATCGTGTTGGTAAGTTTGAGTGCTGAGATTTTCACCTTATCACCGGGGTGTAATCATGTTTGCGAGTTCGTAGGCTGCTTGGAAAATCGCGAGGGGCTCTAACGTTTGTGCGCTGACGTGATTTTGTAACGTGTGTTCTTGAATGGTTGCGCGAACAGTGAGTCTGATATTAAATTTTCAGTGCGCGGTTTGAATTCTGGCAGAGAGTGGGATCGTTTGTATCGATAGGGTTCCCTGTCATGTCGCCATGAGACGTGTTGTCTAATAGGTATGGGCGTATTTTCTTAATTGGTCCAGCTGAAGGCATGGACCTAGGCTTCTAGGATCAAGGATAGACTTTCGGACGTGACCGATTCGTAATCGCGTGCACGATGGCATTTTTGTAGGTTCCCGCTGAGACCGCGTTTGAGAATGTGTGAGTGTTAAGACGTTCACTATCACCATCGTTGTTGATTCAGCTGAAGGCGGGTGTAGAATGGCAGTATAGGACTCGAAAAGAAGAAATAAAAGACAATATATGAGAGACGTAATAGATTAGATAGGTACAAGATACAGCTGAAGTTATGATCATCACATGAGACATACATTAGTACTTCAAACACTACTAATACTTGAATAGCCAATCACCACACATAGCACATCCTTTCTCAATTATCTATTTGTTACTGGTTGATTGTTGGTTATGAGCTGGTGAATAGAGGAAAGGTATAGAACAGACAAAAGGCTCATATCAGCCCTCCCGGCCTCCTCGACACACCACTATCGAGGCGTATTGTAATCAACATCTTGAAGCGGGCTTCTTATATAAATCAAATCCTCAGTAGTCATAATGTTTGGTGGATTATTAACATGAGAACTAATTAACCTCTAGTAGTAGAACTTGGTGCAAATAAAAACTAAAAAGAGCGAAGGTTCTTATATTTAGATAACTCTATTGAATATATTGTGGCTTGATGATGTTTACAATACCGTCAATCCCATCAACCTGCGAGAGGGATTACATTCTTATTACACTTTACAAGAACACGAGTGCCACGAAACTGATGAGCAACATGTTGACGATGACGTCCTTGGAACAAAAAATATAATATTTAAGTGGATGAGCATGAATTAAATGTTGTCTTCGTATAAAATATTTTGGAATGCAGTAAGAGGGGAAAGCCATTATACCTGTAAAAGAGGATGTGAGAGAGGCCCAGTTGGTGAAAATGGACTCAGTCATCACCGAATACGATGTGACTTTAATTCTGGAATATGCCCGGTACCTTAGTTCGGTTTAAATTCCTATATAACCGTAGTAACTCCGGAATCGAAAATGAGATCTGAATGAAGTTCAATAGCAGTCAATGGGTGTATTGTATTTATCATTTGAAATCAAGTTTGTAAAAATCAGTTAAGAATTTGCTGAGAAATAGGTGTGATAGTATCATACGAACTTTGATAGTTACCCGAGAATATCAAGAACCGTCATAGGTGGCTAATATTTTTTTGTTTTGATTATAAAGGGTCATTCGCCTCTTTGTCGGGTTGGATAAATCTCTTTAGAGAAATCTCTAACCCTATGTGCGGGGTTGGGAATTGAACCCAGGTGAGCAGGGTCTAAGGCAATCGATTTACCAACTATACTATCTCCACCCCCTAAGTGGTGGCCAATATGGCCAAAACTACTTTGATTGGTCTTTAGGAATCTAGGCCCACTAATCCAAGTAATGTTAAATCCGTTTCAATATGTATTGCATCATTTGGACATCTTCATGTTGCAAGTTTATATAGGAATTTGCTATGTGGTTGCAGTCTTCAGCCCATAATTCCGGAATCGGAAGTAGGATCAACAACAAAATGCAATAGCAGCTTGTGGGAGCGTTAGAACCGTTCATTTGAAACCAAGTTTGTGCAAATCGGTTCAGCCATCTCTGAGAAAATTGAACGGCTTTATTTGTACACACATGCACCCACATTTTGCGGTCTCGACGATTTGAATCGAATAGTATGTGAAACTTGGCCCTCTGGGACTCAAATGGCTTGTCGATTTTTGAAGTGATTTCCTAATATGTATATAAGAAAGCCAAAAATCATTTATATTTCCAAACCAAACTCACGGTGTTCCTAAAACCGTCATTAACAAAAAAAATGACCATAAATTTTGCATACGGCATTCGAAAGACACAATATTCAAACATCTTCTCAGTGAATTTCATTTGGAAGATATAGTAATCAAGTATATCTCCTGCATGTTCGAAAATATTTCATTGACGGAATCGAAATTTATAACGGTTCGGATGTGGTATGCGGTCATAGATGGGTTTTCTACCAGACTTCAAGAGTGAATCCACACACCTAGAAAAAATAATGTAAATTAACGTCTCCTGACCCTGACATATAGGAGCATCAAAAATAACATAGTTTTACGTTTGATTTTAATTTTACATGACGTTTAATTTCGTAAATCATGTAATTTTACTCCACATACAGCGATTGTTCTGAATGGTAGGAAGTGTAATTTTATGTCATTGCGCATGTAAAGTATATGTTTCATGTAAAATTAAATGGAACACGGTAATGTTCCGTCATTTCGTAAATTACGGTTTGTTGATTTGTGTCATGTTTTCAATTACGTCAACGATAAAATTCAGATTTTTTTGGTGTAAATGTTTGTCCATTGACTATTTAGATCGTTTATACGTGTCGCGGTTTTTAAAGGAAAACCTTACCATTTAATTACATAAATATAATGTACAAAAAGTGTTATTCATATGGTGCATTGAAAAATATGAAAATAGGGTTGTTTACCAAATGTTAAATATAATGTGTAAATTAAAAAAAATGGATAAAAGTTGGAATGTTTACTTCAAAAGGCCATATCTCAATGGTTTGTTGACCGATTCTAATTATGTTTGTCATTATTGAACAGGTAGACGTTTCATCGTTAATTTTCATTAAGAAGAATATAAAATAGAGTCTTCTACATCAATAAATAGACAATATAATTGATCTCAACTATATGTATTATCATTATTAAGTGAATATTTTTGTTCAAAAATAGCGGCTTATCCATTTTTATGTGCTAGTTGATCGCAATTGCTGTATAAACATCTGAATATCAAATTCTCATGATAAGTTTCGACAATAAAACTGACAATAGTTAGAGATATGAGCAGATGAACTTGTACTAATAACATCCCCTTTGACCAGTTTTAGCATCTGTCAACCTAACAAGCGAATCACGATTGTATAAAATTTCCAACAAAAACCGTATCATAAATTGATCTGAATCTGCAAATACCTTCACATTTTTTTAAATTTATGGTTTTATTTTTCCATGATTTGTATTTTGCGTTCGTTGCATTCAACTAATGTATAGAAATTGAAAGGTCGTCGTTTTGAATATAAAATTATTCACTAAATAGTGATAATACATATAGTTGAGGATAATTATGTTGTCTATTGTTTGAAGTAGACAACTCTATTTTATATTCTTTTTAATGAAAATTAACGATGAAACGTCTACTTGTTCAATAATGAAAAAATAATTAGAATCGGTCAATAAACTATTGAGATATGGCCTTTTGAAGTAAACATTCCGACTTTTATCCATTTTTTAAATTACACATTATATTTAACGTTTGGTAGGCAACTTTATTTTCATATTTTTTCAGTGCACCATCCCAGTCAAAAAGGGCAAGTTGCTGGCTAACGGGGGGCTATTTGCCAACTCGAATGCGCTAATTGGCCTTCAATTTGCCAGCAAATTGCTGGCAATTGGGGGGCTATTTCAAATGCAACATTTGGGCGATTTACCGCCGTCATTTTTTAGCCGCTCTACCCGCCCTTAAATCGCCCTCAAATCGCCCAGGGAACGCGCCATGTAATCGCCCTTAATTACTATGCTATATTTCACCCTAAGGAGGAAAATTTGGTAAAAACCAAAATTTCTCACTAGGGTGAAAATTTGTTGGTAAAAACCAGTCTTTGTACAGGAGGGCACAAATCCTTATTTCATACTATGTTGCGTTTCGGCTTCGCCTCATCAGAAACCGACACTAACACATTGTCGGAATAGATTAGCGCCGGCTTGACGCAAATCCCTTAAAACTAAAACACACTATGTGTTTCAATCAAACGACTGATCAAACGTGATGTCCCGTTCGAGCAGAAGTTCTGTTTATGCCGATGAGACACAAGTGAAGCCGAAACTTGTCTTGGCTTAGCAGGCCTATGCGAAAGCACTATGCTATATTTCACCCTAAGGAGGAAAATTTGGTAAAAACCAAAATTTCTCACTAGGGTGAAAATTTGTTGGTAAAAACCAGTCTTTGTACAGGAGGGCACAAATCCTTATTTCATACTATGTTGCGTTTCGGCTTCGCCTCATCAGAAACCGACACTAACACATTGTCGGAATAGATTTCCTCCTTAGGGTGAAATATAGCATAGTGCTTTCGCATAGGCCTGCTAAGCCAAGACAAGTTTCGGCTTCACTTGTGTCTCATCGGCATAAACAGAACTTCTGCTCGAACGGGACATCACGTTTGATCAGTCGTTTGATTGAAACACATAGTGTGTTTTAGTTTTAAGGGATTTGCGTCAAGCCGGCGCTAATCTATTCCGACAATGTGTTAGTGTCGGTTTCTGATGAGGCGAAGCCGAAACGCAACATAGTATGAAATAAGGATTTGTGCCCTCCTGTACAAAGACTGGTTTTTACCAACAAATTTTCACCCTAGTGAGAAATTTTGGTTTTTATGAAAAAATCCAAATTTTAATTTTTATTTTAAATTTTGCGCTGTCTGACCCTATTAAGCGAAATTTATACTAAATAATCGGAAAAGGTTATTAAGCTATATCTAGAGACTAAGGAAGAATATTTTAAGAGCTTTTTTTGTTAAAAAGAAAGAAAAATATATGTCCCGATTTTGTCAATATCCCCGTTTTAACAGCCTAAAACTCACCAAAGGGCTGTTAAAAACAGATCTTCACTGTATTAGAATTGTCTAAAGTTTATGTACGTTATTATGAAAATTCTGCTAGTTAACTTGAGTGCTTATACTACAGAATTTGCGAAGTTAAAGGCTGATGAAGTACTATCTCTGATAGTCGACACTAAGCTAACAAGGCATCAATACTTTCCCTACCCAGTAATCTCTAGCTAACTAAATGTCGTTAAAATGTAAAAAAAGTGTTATACCTAAATCGAAAATACAGCTAAATAAACCGAATTGAGGCTAGCCTAAACACACAATTAATAAAATCGTCGATTAAAACCAACAAACGATACCGAGTTGATAGCTGAAAGTCATAGTAAGAATAGTAAGAATGTCGATAGATTCTCTCATCTAATATATAATTTGTAGTAAAAAAAAGTTACAGTTCACTAAAGTACGGTAAAATCTAATCCGCAAGAACCGAATTGACGATAATGAAATAGGATAGTTTATTTATGTTCTCATTCGTATTCATTACCAACTATTGGCAAAACTTATATCATAAAATGTGTGACAAAATTAATTTATCACTATAAGATGAATTGATCTGATCTTTTCGATATCAAATTTGAGCTGAGCGACTCCAAATTCACTTATAATATATATCTATGGGACGAAATTTTCTAAAAATGTATATGTCGGATGAAGAGAATGTTGGTCAAAGGGGAGGGAGGGGGGGTATTGATGTAGAAAGAGATGGTGTGAGGGGAAGCTGAGATTAACTTACGAACTTGGAAAGTACCTGGTGGCATCAAGAACCGTCACACAGTGTCGCCTAGCCGGACAAAACCTCAAAATTTTATTATTGATTTTTCATGATTTAACATTTTTCTCTGTTTCTTAACAGGTTGAATAGAGTCTTCTCGAAATATTAAGTCCCGAGGACGATAGTTCGATTTTCTACATGACTTCAAAGGTGAACTAGATGATAAATTCTGAGGAAAACTATTTTCAAACCTAAGTTATTCAAATGCATATATCTTTTTAGTTAAGATTCCAATTGGGGTCAAACTGATTTCATGTGAAAGGTTATTCGCTGGACTTATAGCTGCCATTCGATTAAGTCGATACAAGCCTTTCTTCTTGCTCAGAAATGAAAAACAAATAATAAATCGAGCAATAGTTTAAAGTTATAATGTTCAAAGTGGCTGTACTTTTTTGAAACGGTTCGGAAAGATCGCTTGTTGTTCACGATACTTGAAAATTAGTGTACTTTCCGAAACTGAATATCTTGTTTTGCCCCTTTCTGCCCCGAGGTATGAAAAAAGGTGATTTTTCATGATACGTCTGAAGGAGACGCATGGTAGCCTTTGACTACTCAGGGTTCGCAATATAATTTATAGATGTGTCTTATCATTATCAACAATTGAAAAAATGTGTATTCTGCTAAAAAATTCACCGTAGCTAATTTTTTGAAAATGAATTTTTGGTAATAGTGCACTTTATATTTGTAAATGTTGAATTTTCGAACCACCCTAAATGCCAAAATTTTGAGGAAATAAAAAACAAAAAATAAACATCAAATATGAATTCAGCGTCACAAAATTACCCTAATGTGAAGTTTTCATCAAATTCGGGCCACTTTTGAGGTTTTGTCCGACTTTTGTATGGAAGGTGATCACTGTGCGTCATAGGTGGCTAATGTGGTCAAAGCTGCTTAGAATGACAATTAGTGATCTACATCCGCAAATCCGAGTTATTTTGCACCCTTTTTGGTATGTATTACACCATTTGGACATCATGGTGTTACCATTTTATATTGCAATTTGCTGGGTGACCGCACTCTTGAACCCGTAACTCCGGAACCGGAAGTCCGATCGACAAAAAATCAATAGCAGTTTATGGGAGCGTTATATTTTTCATTTGAAATCAAGTTTGAGCAATTCGGTTCAGCCATCTCTGAGAAAAGTGAGCGAGATTTGAAAACACACACACATACAGACATTTGTCAATTTCGACGAACTGAGTCGAATGGTATATGAGACTCGGCCCTCCGGGCCTCGGTTAAAAAGTCGGTTTTCAGAGTGATTGCATATCCTTCCTTTATGAGAAAGGCAAAAATACGATTGGAATTTAAAGAAAACCAACCTTTTTTCTGGTATCTTCGATTGTCAGTAAGAAATATTATGTTTTTACCGTGTATCTATTGATTTTGGGCGTGAGTTGAATGATGCTTGTCAAAATATAAATCATCTTGTTGGTTCATCCTATTAGAGAGATGCGATGCACGGGTATTTAAAGCTTTACACAGCCTATAGACAACCTCCACAATAAATTAAATTGGCGGATACGATGGTGGGTCAGATGAAACGCCGGAACAACGGCAACCATCATTCGGCCAGGGAAACATAACGCGGTGAAGTCCAACAAAGTCAATTTGTCCATTGCGGCGACTAAACCGCTACAAGCAGGTCGCCAATACGCAGTTGTTTTTTTTTAAACAAACGAAAACCCGGCCGATGTTTTATGGCTCGTATATAATGCACCCAAGAGAAATGAAGGTCATGTTTCAACAACATTGGCCGCGAAAATAATAGCTTGAAACCATGCAGACCACTATAATACGGTGTTTACCTTTGGGTAAAAACTCTGTTACTGTCTTGAGCATGGTCAAGGCTATATTTATGTTACACGTTGCTTTACGCAAATTGAATAATTAATTACTTCAGTGATTCTCAACCTGGGGTCCACGGACCCCTAGGGGCCGCGAAGTCGTTGCAGGGGGTCCGCGAAGAAAATATATTTTCTGAGCGCAGATCGAAATTTCAAGTCTTATTTCCTAAAAAACTAAAAATAACATATTGATAGCATACAAAATTTATGGTTATCCGTGGGGGTCCGCAGCAACCCAGGGAGATTTCTAAGGGGTCCGTGGAATGAAAAAAGGTTGAGAACCGCTGAATTACTTTATTACTCACGTGCTGCAATGAAGAATGATGTCATTTTTTAAATCATGGTGCTGCATAAGCCCATCGAAGTTGCATAAGTAGAATTAAGTTCAACAATAGACACTATGAATATTGGAGGGAATAATAACGTTGGCAGAAATGCTGAACGATTCTCGATGCTGGAGGCAGTACAATGCATCCCAGAATTCCATGGCTCAGCTAATGAGTTGGGGCCATTTCTAGGCCCAATACAGCATTTTGCTGACGAGCCAAAGGAGAAAGCCAAAAGCTCCTACTGAAGAATGTAGTGTTGATAAAACTGAAAGGCGAGACTGCTAAATTTATAAGACGAATAAAAGCCGAGACATGGAATGAAATGGCCCGAAATTTAAAGGAGCAATTTTGTACGCAAATAACCGCAGAAGCAATCGCGCTGTAAATCGCAGCCTTATAACAAAATTTTAATGAATCTTTTACGGAGAGTAAGAGCCCCTGGTATCCAGGTATAATGGTAATCTACGAAATCAGCACTCAAATGACTTTTGACACGATATTTTTCATACAACCCGCACAGTCGTCTTGATGATGCGTCTTTTCGAGGCACCATCATGCTCAGTAAGTAAGGGGGTATGCAGAGTTTCTATTTTTCTCCTGGTTCAATCCCGGTAATATTAAATCATTTTTTTCCAACCTCACGAACGCTCGATTGCATGAGGTAGTTACATCATAAAGACTTAGCCTCAACCTTCCGGCAGTAGCGCTATTGCACTGAGTGCACGCTGCTCTGAAAATCTAGTGAAATCTTAGAGCAGCTACGGCTGCTTGTTCAGTGAGACATTTGCGCGACTTCCGGAGGTTAGGCTAAACCACTTTTGTGACACAGTTGCCTTTTCCAAGCCATGTGCTTACCGAAGCGAGAAAACAACACTTTGTTTAATTCAACACAATTTTTCTTGCCAGCTGTGATTGCGACCTCGCGCATGGGGTAAGTAAAGACTTCCGAGTATGAATCATAAATGAACTACTACTGATTCATTCACCGGGGGCTCTTACTCTCGCGAGCGAAGTAAGTTTACTTTTAAAAAACCTCAGCGTTCTCAGAGCGTACAGGTTGAACTCAAGTGACGAAAGTCTTTTGGGTCAAAATTTAATTAGGCAGTCCGTAGTTGATAATCGCCTGGCAAAGACCGGGGCGATAAATTAAGTCAGTCATTAGTAAGTACTTCGCCTAGCCGGCACCGGTGCGAAAGTTTAAGTAATCAGATAGTAATTAGCACCTCGCGCGGCAGAGACCGGGGTGCTAAATTAAGTGAGTTGGAAGTAGTCAGAAGTAGCAGTGCTGTAACTTGAATTTGTTCGTCGCCAGTGATTCGAAGGTGGCGAGAAGAAAACTTCTAAATTCTAATAAGTGTGAAACAACTCTACGGATAATAGAAGTAACGAAGACTATCTGATAAAGTAAAGCTCGATTCCGATAACTGTTTATACCTTGATAGGGGCTGCAGCTTGCTTACCACCAGTGTGTATGTTACAAGTGAAATAAATTCCACTAAAAGAAAGTGAAATAAAGGTTATTGTATATTGTTAATTGTGCGACTTTGTAACCCGTCAGGGTAAAAAATTAGCACTGGTTGGAAATATACCCATTTTTAATTATACACTCCGTAGAGTTTATTTGTTTACGTAAAATTACGCTCACCGCTGTTTCGTACCGTTCCCGTCCAATTTGTAAATTTTTGTATAGTTTCGCGTTTGTGAACGGTTTTGTTTAGGGTTCGCAGTACCGACCCTTTTTGGCGAGAACCGGTACCGGTAAAGTAGCGGTACTCGAATATTTTTTTATAAAATTCGAAAAAAGCTTCAAACTGAAATTGAATGCTCAAACTGATGATCTTATTCTCAGATGATTGATTTTTGCTGATCAAAAAACATGTTTATTGTTTTTAATTGCTTCGGAATGACAAGACTCATTTCACAGAAGATATTTTTCGGATAGGGCACCTTCTTTTATTTCGAAATCTAGGCTACTTTGAAATCAATAACTGCTAAGTGGTGCGACTTTCGTCGACTTGAACAGATGGTAAATGTATGAAACCCTATTAATAACAGTAAATCAAAGCAGTAAATCCGAGCAGGTTAATCGCATTTCCTCTCTTGCTTTTCGCAAAATTGGTTTCGAACTTTATGTCGTTTGCCTACTATTCTCTAACGCATATCCAGGCTCTTTTCTATTCTATTAAATTATGGAGTTTTGCTGAATTTTCCGATCACCAATAATTACAAATCGCCCCATTTAAAGCAGTTCACCAAGTCTAAACTGTTAGCTACTAAATCGCTGTTCGTTCTATTATAGATAAAGGTTTAAGAGCAAACCAAATGAGCAAACCAAATACAGACATGACTTAGACCAGTCTTATTACGCGCCACCCAGTGAATAATCGAAACCAATCAGAATGTCGCTAATAAAACTTTAACTTCTAGAATTACTATGATGATGGCCCCACCTCATCCCCACACAAAGGTGTTATCTCAACGATTTATCTAGAAGGCAAATTAATATAATTTAACGTTAGCGGTCTGCAAGATATTTTGAAACAGATCCCCCTGCAGAGTTAACATATTTGTCATAAAAAATTGTATAGTACCGAAAATACCGGTACTGGCTTTTGTTCAGTACCGGTATTACGGTACCAAAAATGGATCGGTATTCCCGGGATTTTCGGTACCGGTATTACCGGTACCACAACCCTAGATTTGTTCATGCAGATAGGTTAGATAATTTTGGTTGCGCGAATTTGTATGATTAACATAGGGTTAAGCTACGTTTCCACTCTCCTCTTGCCGTGAAAATTTTGCTGATTATGCTGTGCATCGGCGTTGACAGCTATGCGGTGGTGCGGTTGGTGGTTTGTTTTGGACGAGTTGGACGACCATCGAGTTTAGGAAGTGACGGACCACAGCCAAGAAGAGTGACGAATCACGGCAGTGAACACACGCCCAGAATAATCCATTCTTTTATCGGGACAGTTTCCCGCCACTAGTGCCATCGAGGTAAAGTGCGCGCGTGCGACGGCAAGTTATATCGTCGAAAGTGCCGGCCCGTGGTTCGGGCACACGTAAGTACAGTGTTGAATCGTCATAAGGGGATAGCTAATCGCTAAGTGCTTTCGCTTCTCCGGCTATACGCGAAGAAATCAAAACACCGTTCCTCACTACGGAGGGTCAGTCGAACGAGCCTAGTTCTCCTGCACAGTCAATCGTCAAGGAGAACGAAGCAGGGTGGACAAATTTTCCACTGCGGTGACTTCCGGGATCGCTTGCCGCGAGCAAGTCGATCCAGTGATAGTTCGCCAGCGTCGCTAGGGAAGTTCAAACAAAGGAGCGTAGCTAACCGCCAAAGATCGTTAACAACACTAGCAGGAGAACGCGGCCGTTGTAGTTTCGGCCGGTCGGAAAAACCACCAGCGTCGCTAGGGAGGTTCAAACAAAGGAGCGTAGCTAACCGCCAAGGATAGTCAACAACACCAGCAGGAGAACGCGGCCGTTGTAGTTCCGGCCGGTCGGAAAAAACCGCCTCACCATCGCCAGCCGCATCGGATTTGAGAAACGACCAGCAGGGGAGAGTTGTGGAAGAATAAACGGTAAAGTTAAATTTTTATTTTTTTGTTTACATACGAAGTTCCGGTAGAAACACCTAGTCCGCCCTGACAAGAAGGGTCTGCTGGGCAAATAAGAACCCGAGTAGTGGGCAAACCGCTACTTACAACTTGTAACGTGACAAGCCTTGACCATATGAATTCACTTGAGTTGCGCTATACATACCTAGCAATAATCGCCCATGATTCATCGTCTAAATTCTCTTGGAAAATTTTAATGCTGTAATGTTTGTCCATAACGCACCAATATCTGTTGCCAAACTTATCATGACCAAGTGGTTTAGATCGTAGCTCTTCCGCATTTACTCTATTAATGTAACTTTTAAGTTTAACGTTGCTATCAAACTGAGCTTCCAACAAAACCTTGAAACATGTCCAAAAAGTTTATATATGATGGTTATTCAATTAAAAAAGGTTGAGGTATATTTTAACTTACCTTCAAAATTCGGAGTTTGACAACTACATTTGCGTTTTTATATCCAAATCGTTCTATTTCCCAGGCATCTTGATTCGAGTATGTGTACGCAAATTTGATTAGAGCATTTTCCCATTTACCAGCAGGAACACATTTTCTTATTTTGCGTAGCAATTTAATATGCAATTCTTCCAATACGGGAGCAACTATAACAAAAAGTGTGAACGGGATAAGTATTCAAGACGATTTCCATTGTTAACTCATTCATGTCTTAATACTCGGAATACCAAGGGGATCAAAAAAATGGGAACGCTTACTTTGACCGGTTATATCTCAGCTGCTACCAAATCGATTTTAAATCTGTCTTCACAACTGGAATGTATGTCTTTTGTAAACACATCGCACCGAAAAAATAGAATAATAGGGTTGTCTACCGTAAGTTATAGTGAAATGAGTAATACAAAGTCAGAGAAGAAAAACATTGGAATAGTACTTTGACTGGCCATATCTTAGCTGTTTGTTCACCGATTTCAATTTTTTCTTCACCATTGGATAGGAATATCTTTCACAAAAACGCTGATAAAAAAAATGGAAAACAAATTTGTATATTAGAAGTAATTGTAAAAATAGTAATTGAAAGTCAGTACAGACAAAATGAGCTTTTCAGTTCAAACAATCGTATCTCAGTCGTTTGTAAACCAATTTCAGTTTTCCTTACACCTATGATATTTCTAGAGCTTCTAGATTTGTAATTTATGCAATAGGTAGCAGATTTTCAAAAGTTACTATACTTTTTTGAAGTTTTAGGCGGTTTGATTTTCACAATGCACCTGGCACACGTTTGGTTATTTTTTTGCGTCTTGTTTAGTTTTACAGTTTGAAATGTAACACGTTTACTGAATAATTCTGCGTATTACATATGGATATTATTGAATCAAAATGTTCGTGCAAACGTGGAGAAACGCAATGTTGTATGTAAGTTACAAAATAATAGTGTATAAGGAAAATTCAGTAAATACGAAGAAGTTCAGAATTTTTAAAATATTCATCATATAACTTTAAATTTGAAGCGATGACCTAAAGTTTTTTATACACAAGTCGATTGTAATTAATGGCAGCTACAGTTTCTGAAAGAACAAATTCCGATATTTTCTCAAAAAAAATAGACAAAAGTATGTAGAACTGCAGAAATTTCATTTCATTGGCAAATAACTTGGAATTCAAAGCGATGACTTATACTTCTTTATACACCAATCGATTGTAATTGTATTTGGTTACAATTTCTGAACGATCAATTTTTATATTTTCTCAAAAAACAGACAAAAATACGTAGAAGTACAGAAATTTAATTTGGTTGGTAAATAACTTCGAATTCAAAGCGTTGGCCTATACCTTTTTATGTACAAATCGATTGTAATTGATTTCAGCAATCAATTTCTGAAAGAACAAATTCTAATATTGTCTCAGAAAATGAACTAGGGTGGGTGCTCCTATAGTTGAGGTGTACCAATAGTTGCAGTAGTGGGTTATAGCCTAACAAAGGTACCAACCATCAACAAATATTTTTTGATCGATTCATCGCACTGAAATTATGCGACAATAAAACTGTTATCCTTGAAATTTGCTCAAATAACTATTGAAAAAAAAATGATTTTCTTTAAATTTTGAGCTCCTATAGTTGATATAGTGTACCTATAGTTGCAAATCCCATAAGAAATCAATGGAAACGAAATTAGCGATTGCACCACTATTGGTATATGTGTTCCTATAGTGGTACAAGCGGTTTTGTATACATAAATTGGTTATTAAACCTTATTTATATTTTTCCTAGGAAGTAGGGATTGAAAGCTTAAATGTATTAACATTGCCCATTCATCGATTTTTTAGCCAAAGTTTTCCTTAAGTATGCGACTATTCGTACATCTAACCTATATGAAATATCTGTAGTTCTGCGTATTTTTGTCTATTTTTGTGAGAAAATATAAAAATTGTAAGTTTAGCTATTGTAGTCGGAATAAATTACAATCGATTGGTACATGTAAAGGTATAGGTCATCGCTTGGAATTCGACGATATTTACCAACTGAATTAAATTTCTGTGGTTCCACGTATTTTTGTTTATTTTTTGAGAAAATATAAGAATTTGTTCTTTCAGAAATTGTAACCGAAATCAATTACAATCGACTGGTACTGGTTATATGACGATTATTTTAAAAATTCTGAACTTCTTCATATTTACTGAACTTTTCCTACTACACACCATTATTTTGTAACTTTCATACAATATTGAGCTTCTCCACGCTTGTGCGAACATTTTTATTTAATAGTATCTATATGTGATATGAAGAAATATTGAGTAAACGTGTTACATTTCAAACAGTAAAACTAAACAAGCGGATAAAATTTTAACCAACCTTGTGTCGCGCGCATTGTGAAAACCATACCGCCTAACACCTCGAAAAAGTACAGTATTTTTTGACAATCTATTATCTATTGCATAAATTACAAATCTAGAAGCTCTAAGAATTTTATTGGTGTAAGTAAAATTTAAAATGGTTGACAAACGGCTGAGATACGATTATTTGAACTGAAAAGCTCATTTTGTCTGTACTGACTTTTAATTACTGTTTTTATAATTACTTCGATTATACAAATTTGTTTTCCATTACTTTTTGATCACCGTTTTTGTAAAAGATACACGTGTCCAATGGTGAAGAAAAATTTGAAATCGGTGAACCAACAGCTAAGATATGGCCAGTCAAAGTACTGTTCTCATTTTTTCTTCTCTGACTTTATTTTACTCCTTTCACTATAACTTACGGTAGACAACACTATTATTCTATTTTTTCAGTGCAATGTGTTTACAAAAGACAAAGGTCCAGTGGTGAAGACAGATTTAAAATAGATTTGGTTACAGCTGAGATATGACCGGTCAAAGTAAGCGTTCCCATTTTTTTGGACTCCCTTGGTAGTCCGCGTAACTTTTTACCCCCTTGGTACTCCGAGTGTTCAAAATTAATATTTTTTCATTATTTATTAACGACTAAAAGTGAGTCAATTTTTCCTTTTCACATTTCTTATAAAATAAATGTATAGAATTCGCTCAAACTGAAGATATTACCCTATATACCAACCAACTCAGCTCGACTATTTGGGACAATGTTTGCATGTGTATGTAACGGACAAACTATCATTCGTGTTTCTCAGCAACGGCTGAACCGATCTTTTTTTATTCAATCGTTTATTTGATCGTCAATCGTCAATTTTTCCTTTTCACATTTCTTATAAACGAAATGTATAGAATTCCCTCAAACTGAAGATATTTTCCGAGGCCCTATATATCAATCAACTCAGCTCGACGATTTGGGACAATGTTTGTGTGTGTATATAACGAGAGTTTGTTCGTGTTTCTCAGCAACGGCTGAACCGAACTTTTTTTTATTCAATCGTTTATTTGCGTTAGCTTAAGGGTGACAATTTTGTTTTGTTTTACATTTTAAATTTCTCAAAACTAGGGGTTTTCATATTGATTTATTTTAATGAAACTAAGGAGATTTTATAGCTATCTTATGCATATACACGAGAGGGTAATATAATTTTCGTAAGATTAGGGTAGGGGGGTCATTTAGTTTTTACGGTAATACGGTTTGAAATTTTTAGCAGGGAGATTATTGTAGCAAATAATTTTTAACTAACTATTTTTACAACTATCTTTAAACTAGGAATAACTAGAGGGCGTGATTGAATTTTGTAAAGATTCGGAGGGATTAATTAGAGCTAATTTTATGAAAAGGAAAGTGGAGTTTGTCATTTTAACGAGATTATGTAGTATAATAGTTAAAACTAGAAGAGACAGGAAGAGCAAAATGCTTCGGGAAGATATTTGGGGGGGGGGGGGTATGGTTAAGTTTAAGTAATAGGTTAAGAATCACTCGTCCAAAGTATTCTGTAATGGTCCTTGTAGATCGACAGCTTTGGGTCGTTTTTGTATATTCGCGCCGGTTACTGACTTAGTCTGAGCTTGATTCGCGCTTTCAAGAATCAAGCTAGCCAAAAATCTGTACTCTTCCTCCTGAGGAAGTTCTTAAGTAGATTGGATGTTGTCGGATATTGCGGCAGCATAGCTCTTCCAATTGATATTTAGTTTGAGGTCATATTAAATATTGATTGATTCCAATGGTCTTGAGCTGTTGGTGATCGAGACTACGATCGGCAGATGGTCGCTACCGTGGGAATAAGGGATTACCTTCCACGCGAATCCGTGTCATTTCACCCGTGTTTAGAATTGTCATATTGAGGTTGTCGCAAATATTGTGAATTAAAGTAGAACGGTTATCATCATAAAGGCAACAACATTCCGTAGAGTGAGAGTTAAAGTCTCCTAAAACTAGTCGCGGTGCATGCAGGGATTCTAAGATATATTGCAAAGGCCTCTGCCTTTAGTTTCAACTTGACATGCGACAACTTCAATACCCGTTATCGAGGGAAGGTCAATTCTGTAGAAGGAATAGGACTTTTTGATCCCCAAAAGCACTCCTCCATAGGGGTTGTCTCGGTTCAGGCGAATAATATTAACGTCGTTGAAGTAGAGATCTATATCGGAAATTACCCATAATGCAAATGCGTCGCAACTCAAACTATTTATTAAAATTTTTAAAGGAATCGATTTTCGGGATGGTACTTCTACAATTCCACTGTAGAACAGTGATCAAATCCGTGACCTCGTTCGATGAGTTAGCTATCGAAGGATACAATTGCTGAAAGGAGGGGTCATTTCACAGTCAACTGGTTTAAAAATGTTCTTACTGTAGGTATAAGAGCTAACAACAGACTTTTAATAGAATCAGTTATATTGAAAGTTTATTATCCAGTCCACAATGTCCAAGAGTTTGATAATTCCAATGCCGCGATCATTCTCGAACTGAAGTAGAGGAATACGCTGGGAATTCCTTCTCTGAGTTTAATCCTCCGATACCAGGAGCTATTTGCTTCGGTTTGGTTGCAACATTTTCAAGAGATGTCACTTTCGTAGCCCTGTCAAGAGACACCTTCTGGTTTTTACAAGGAAATTTAGGAGCAAATGTTCCTACTGTTCCTATAGCTTCTAGGTACCCTGGTAAATGTACCCTCTTGTAGATCATCAGCCTCACCTTGGTTAGTTAGGCAAGAAAGCATAGCGGTTCGGTGAGGGTGTTGGCGTGGCTTTCTTTAATATTTCTGCGAAAGCTCGGTACGTTCCGAAAGGATACGTTTTAGTTTATCCCCGCGTAGTTATTGCTGCAATGGGTGGCTGTGTGACCCAATCGACCCGCGGTACAAACAGACCCATAGACAGAAGAACCTTGTGCAAGAGGATGTAGTTCGGTAAAGCGGTACCAGCGAAGATCACCCGATAATAGTTTGATTGGGGGTACGTTTTTGAACCATCTCCCGCAACCTCTACTGAGTGCAAAAAAATTGATGAATAATTGGTATATATATATATACACAGGGTGTTTGGTTCATGGTTAAGAATCTCTCGGGGGGTGATAGACTGCCATATTTGGAGAAAAAAATTGTACTACGCATACCATCAAATCTCAACCGTTACAGAGTTATTGAACTTTTTGTGTAAAAACTTATTTGTCTTAAAGTACCTCTAACTTTAAAAGTATACTTTGTATTTTAAATATTTTAGTTCCATTCGAAAGGTGAGAAAATTTCGCATTGAGTGATGCCCTTACATGTTTCAGCTAATGAGTTTAAGTAGCCTTTTCAAAGTAATTTATTGAAAATTAAACAATTTTGAACGATTTTTCATTCATTTCTTGAAAATCCTTATAGTTAACCTTATCATTTTAATAATTCAGATTGTTAATCTTGATGAGCTGCTTAATTCGTTCTTTGACATGATACACTTATCTTTTCTTATTTTCATGATTTTGGGTTATTCAACTTTGATATTTTTATCTCATTTTCACTAGTACCAGCTCTAATTGAAAAATTATGGCACTTATTGTACTGTTTTTCTTTTTATTCGAAAGCCAGGAAAATTTTACAGTGAAAAATGTAGTAATACCTTTCAGTTAAGTGAATTTAGTATTCTTTTAAAAGTAAATTAGTTTAAAGTTAGTTCTATTATTAGCATTTTCGTTAATTTTCTTAAAATAGTAAATAATAAACATCACCATTATTATTATGGAAAAAATGCATCTCAGCAAATTCTACAGTTCTTTCTTTGACTCCATTCAATTATCTCTTTTGGTTTCGACGCAAAATCGTTTTTATCACATCGTTTCATATGGAAAAATAACGATTTCGAACCCACTACATTTGTGGCGAGCTCATGCTGAGTTAACTATTAAATAGCAGCAAAATGAAAAGAGATATAGACAAAGTGTCAAATAAAAAGTTATAGAGAATATTAAGGGGCATCAAATGAACAATAGTAACGATAAATTTTGTTGATTAATAATTAGAATAATTAAAAAACTCTCCAAAAAACACAAATTTTGAGTTATTTCGTTAGTAAAAAATCATTTAGTACACTTAACTAAAAGATATTTGTACATACACTGATAGGACATTTTCTCAGCTTTCCAATGAAATCTTGTAAATAACGATATAAAGCATATTTTTTTAGATTAGAGTCTTTTAAGCACTTGCAAGTCGGTTACAGGAAAAGTATAGTATGAAATTACAAAGAAATGAGAAGAGATAGAAATATGACGTCCAAGAACAAATTATGAATCGTCCTAAAACCCATTTTTTGGATAATGGATATTGCTATAATCATACTTCATTATTTCGAGAAAATTAGCAAAAACCTCCTCAAAAACACTAGCTTTTAAATACTTTACAGCTAAAAGGTAATTAAAACTAATTACTTAAAAGACATGAGAACACTATTCAATAGGAAATTTTCCCACCTTTCGAATGGAACTGAAATATTGAAAATACAAAGTATACTTTAAAAGTTAGAGGTATTTTAAGACAAATAAGTTTTTTAGACAAAAAGTTCAATAACTCTGTAACGGTTGAGATTTGATGGTATGTTTAGAACAATTTTTTTCTCCAAATGTGACAATCTATCACCTCCCGAGAGATTCTTAACCATGAACCAAACACCCTGTATATATATATATATATATATATATATATATATATATATATATATATATATATATATATATATATATATATATATATATATATATATATATATATATATATATATATATATATATATATATATATATATATATATATATATATATATATATATATATATATATATATATATATATATATATATATATATATATATATATATATATATATATATATATATATATATATATATATATATATATATATATATATATATATATATATATATACACAGGGTGTTTGGTTCATGGTTAAGAATCTCTCGGGGGGTGATAGACTGCCATATTTGGAGAAAAAAATTGTTCTACACATACCATGAAATCTCAACCGTTACAGAGTTATTGAACTTTTTGTGTAAAAAACTTATTTGTCTTAAAATACATCTATTTTTAAAAGTATACTGTTCCGTACGGAAAATAATAAGTGTGTATCATTTGCTCTCCCCTTGTTTGCAAGAAAATGTGCGCCTTTTCAAGCAGCCGACGCTATAGCAAAGTGGCGCGAACGCTCACAACCATCAGCGACCGAGAGAGAAAATTTTTCATTCTTTGTTAGAACACCGAAGAGGTAAGATCGACTAAGGTGATGTAAAAATACATGTGATTTGAGGAATAGTCCGAATTTCCAAGCCTGAATCCTCCGAAAGTCCATTCGACCAGTATTTTCCGAGCTTGAATCCATGCAACACAGTCCACCCGTAGTTTTTATTCCGCGCGAACATATGGTCCCAACGACCCGGATGGGATTTGAGTGATTACGAAGTCAATTGGAGGATTACCCGAAAAGTGAGAAGAATATTCCTGCTTTTAGCAGAACAGTGCTAAAATAGAAACATTCCTGCTTGAAGCAGAACAGTACAAAAAACAAAGAAGATGCCGGTGGACAGAACCCCACCAACAACTGACGATAAGGAGGAATCGAATTTCTTGGGATTCGATGATGGAGCCAATGTGACACTTCCTCTGGTGCCTGTTATTTCGAATGACAATGGCATGAGTGAAAAAGATGGGTCAACAATGAAAATCAAATCGCTTACTCGCCAAAGGGAACAAGCAATGAACAAGATTCTTCGCATATACGAGCAAATCAACATTCCGCTTTCAATCGAACTGCCAAACCTGAAAGTGCATAGTGCCAAATTGCAAGCAGCATATAGAGAGTACTCTGGGTTTCATAGTGAAATCATTGCGATGATTCCAGACGACCAAGTGATAGCACAGGAAGCGGAATATGTGCGCTTCGAAAAGTATTTCGACTACACATCGGCTGCAGTCGAGGCTCGCATCATGCAACAAACAACGATTCGACCGAACCCACCGGCACAAGTAGTGATTCATCAGCAGCCTTTGAAGGCACCCATACCTACATTCGACGGCGAGTATACCAAGTGGCCAAAATTCAAAGCCATGTTTCAGGACGTGATGGCACAGTCTCGCGATTCAGACGCGATAAAGCTTTATCATCTTGATAAGGCTTTAGTAGGAGCAGCTGCTGGTGTACTGGACGCAAAAACAATCAACGAAGGGAACTATACCGGTGCCTGGAACATTCTCACGGAACGGTACGAGAATCAACGAGTGATAGTGGAAACGCATATCCGTGGTCTCTTGTCAATGAAAAAATGGCCACAGAATCATACAAGGAACTCCGCACTCTACTCGACGAGTGCCACAATCACGTCGAAAGTTTGGAATACCTGAGCCAGGAAGTGAGTGGTGTGTCCGAACTAATGCTTGTTTACCTGGTGACTGCAGCTCTGGATAAATCGACACGCAAGCAATGGGAGCAGACATTGAAGCCAGGTGAGTTGCCAAAATATTCCTCCATGATAGCCTTTTTGAAGTCCCAGTGCCAAGTACTGGAAAGATGTGAAGCTGCCTGTCCGCTCCAAATACCAAAGCCAGTTCCAAAGCAGTTTACACCGTCGAAGGTCGCTAATCAGCGATCACATGCCGTAACAACGAGTTCCGATGAAAACAGTGAAAAATTGTTGGAAAAATGTGATATTTGTGAAGCCCCCCATCGAAACTATCAGTGCAACAAACTAAATACACTTTCGAGTGCCGAAAAGTTTGAAAAGATCCGATCCGCCGGAATTTGTTTCAACTGTCTCCGTAAAGGCCATCGATCAAGAAATTGTCCCTCTACTAAGACCTGTCGTAAATGTCAGAGGCGGCACCATACCCAGCTCCACGACGACGACTCAAGGCCTAAACAAGAATCCAAATCCAACATCGCAGTCGCCGATCACAAAGCAGAAGAACCTGTTCAAGGCACATCCACCGTGCAGATCCCGGGAGCAGCTCAGCAACCTGGAACCAACGTTACAACTACTTGTCACTACGACAACACTCACACGCCAAAGACAGTGCTACTGCTAACAGCAATGGTCTTAGTTACAGACATGAATAATCAAATCCGTCACTGCCGAGCGCTCTTAGACAGTGGGTCCCAGGCGAATTTCATAACTGAGAGTTTGGCCGACACACTTGGAATGGAGAAGAAATGTGCCAACGTTCCCATATCTGAAATTAACAATGTTAGAAGTCTAGCCCGTGACAAGGTGGAGGTACAGTTTCAGTCCCGATGCAGTGATTTCCGAGCTTCACTCGAATGTCTGATAACACCCAGGATAACTGGCATGATTCAAACAAAGGACATCGATGTAACGGATTGGATGCTCCCAGAAGGTATACAACTGGCAGACCCGACTTTCTTCAAAAGCAACCATGTGGACATGTTAATTGGCGCAGAGTTGTTCTTCACACTGATGAAACCAGGACATATAACACTCGATGACGATTTACCCGAACTTCGAAATTCACACCTTGGATGGTTAGTCACTGGAACATACCGACCGCGGAAACACGACGAAGATATTCAGTACTCGCATGTAGCATCTCTTGAATTGGTAGAAGAATCGATTCGAAAGTTCTGGGAGATAGAAGAAGTACCAACAGTCAATACCATGTCATCAGAGGAACAGAAATGTGAAGACCATTTTGTATCCACCTACGAGCGAGACCAAACCGGACGATTTATGGTTCGATTGCCCTTTAAGGATAATGCCGACCAAATAGATAGCTGCCAAAATTTAGCATTAAAAAGATTTTTCATGCTGGAGAATCGATTACAGCGCAATACAGAGCTAAAAAGCCAGTACACCGATTTCGTGCAAGAATATCAGAATATGGGTCACTGTCGAGAAGTGCAAGTGGCAAACGACGACCCAAACTGGAAGCCATACTATATGCCGCATCACGCGATACTTCGCCCAGGCAGCTCGTCGACGAAGCTTCGTGTTGTCTTCGATGCCAGCGCAAAATCTGCTACAACGAACCTGTCTCTCAACGATACACTGCTGGTAGGTCCAGTGGTGCAAAGTGACATCATTTCAATTATGCTGAGATTCCGACAACATCGGTATGTCTTTACGGCGGACATAATGAAAATGTACCGTCAGATTCGTGTTCATCCAGACGATACGCATAAGCAACGCATTTATTGGAGAGAGCACCCGAACGAGCCGCTGAAGATTCTGGAACTGCTTACTGTAACGTACGGTACAGCATCAGCACCGTATCAGGCCACCAGAAGTCTGGTCCAACTCGCCAATGAGGAAGCTGAAAGTTTTCCTGCTGCTGCAAACATCATTAAAACCGATTGTTACGTTGATGACATCCTATCGGGTACGACTACAATCGAAGAAGCCATCGATGCCCAACGCCAGCTGAAGGAGATGCTGGCCCGAGGAGGGTTTCCGGTACACAAATGGTGTTCTAATTCGCCCAAGCTACTAGCACACATTCCTGATGATGAAAAAGAACCGCTGAAACCGCTTGCAGATCGCCATGTCAACGATGTCATCAAAGTGCTCGGCCTACTATGGGAACCGACCACCGACGACTTATTAATTGCTGGATGCACGAAGCCAGTAACAAATTCCGACACAGCTGTAACGAAGAGAGCCATTTACTCAGAGGTAGCTAAGCACTTTAACCCGCTAGGATTTTTTGCACCATCAATCCTTTTGGCAAAGCTACTAGTCCAACGACTACGGCAGTGTAAACTGGATTGGAACGAGCCCGTGGATGAAGAGAACAAAAACGATTGGATCATGCTCAAGAATGCGCTACCTGATCTACTACAGATCAAAATTCCACGTCAAGTGACGTTCACTGGCGCAGCCTACTATGAACTTCACGGATTTGCAGATGCCTCCATAGTAGCGTATGGAGCCTGTGTTTACGTCCGGAGCATATTGTCAGATGGCACCGCCAAAGCTAAATTACTGACCAGCAAGTCAAAGGTTGCTCCACTACAACCTCTCACGATTCCTCGCAAGGAATTATGTGCTGCCCTTCTGCTGACTAGACTAATGGCCAAGGTAACACCTGCTCTTACCATTCCCATTCGAACGATAGCACTCTATTCCGACAGCGAAATAGTTCTAGCTTGGCTGAAGAAACATCCCTATCAGCTTGAAACGTTTGTGTGCAATCGTATCGCAGAAATTCAAGCCAATACTTCGAACTACACTTGGAATCATGTTCGATCAAGCAACAACCCTGCAGACATCGTGTCTCGTGGGATGCTACCCTGCGAGCTAAAGACCAATGAATTGTGGTGGACCGGCTCTGAATCCATCAACTCACCAGTCGTCAACTTTGAGCATGTTAGCGGCATCCCCGATGAAAGGTTACCAGAACTGAAATCAAATGTGGTAATAATGACGGCGCTTATCTCAGAACCGCTGGCAATATTTGAAACTTGCAGTTCGTTTCGTCGACTTCAACGGATTATAGGATGGATCCTACGCTTCTTGGATAATGCCCTAAAAAGGAAGAATGTTAGAATCACTAATCGAAATCTTACTGTACAAGAACTACGGCGGTCCATGATTGTCATCGTACGGGTAATCCAGCATATCGATCTCGAAGACGAAATCCTACGAGTGAAAACCAAAACACCGTGCAAACGAATTGGAAATCTCAACCCGATTTACACCGGCGATGGTGTGCTTAGGGTCGGAGGACGGCTCAAGCACTCAAAACTTCCTGAAGAGTCCAAACATCAATTGATATTACCGCATGCTAGTCCAGTCACTCATCGATTAATTCGTGACATGCACCAAGAACTACTCCATGTTGGACCTGCTGCGTTACTTTCGGCAGTCAAACAGCGTTTTTGGTTGCTACGTGCTCGATCAACAATTCGCAAGGTAACTAGATCGTGTGTAAAATGTTTCCGCACCAATCCAACTGGCATTTCGCAACTTATGGGTGATTTGCCACGACAACGTGTTACACCGTCCCCCGCATTCAGCATCACTGGCGTGGACTATGCTGGTCCGATTTTCGTGAAACAAGGAGCTTATCGCCCGAAAGTAGTTAAAGCCTATATAGCGGTTTTTGTGTGTATGGCCACGAAAGCTTTACACTTAGAATTAGTGTCGGATCTAACAACTGATGCCTTTCTTGCGGCTCTCCAGCGCTTCATTAGTCGCAGGGGACTTGTATCTGAAATGCACTCAGATAATGCAACGAATTTTCATGGTGCCAACAACGAGCTGCACAGATTGTACGAGATGTTCCGTAATCAACCCGAAATCAACAAAATTGTGCAATTCTGTAATACAAAGGAAATTGAATGGCACTTCATTCCACCAGATGCACCCGAATTCGGTGGCTTATGGGAAGCTGCCGTAAAATGTACCAAGACGCACCTAAAACGAGTGATTGGAAATACGACGCTTACTTTTGAGGAAATGGTTACTATTTTGTGCGAAATAGAGGCTGTACTTAACTCCAGGCCACTTTTCGCCTTATCTGGTGATCCTGCTGATCCCGAAGTGATTACTCCAGGTCACTTCCTGATTGGCCGCCCAATGACTGCGCTACCTGAACCAGCTTTTTACAACTGCAACATAGGTCGGTTGAAACGCTGGCAACATCTACAGCTGCTTCGAGAGCAGTTTTGGAGGGCCTGGTCCAACGACTATTTGAGCAGTCTGCAGCCGAGAAAGAAAAACTGGACCACCTCCAACAACGTCCGACCAGGTATGATTGTTTTGCTGCGCGACAAGAACCGTCCTCCGCTTCAATGGAAACTGGGCCGCATCACTGCTGTCCATACTGGTCCGGATAATCTGGTGCACGTCGTGGAAGTTTTCAGCGAGAAGAAGTTGTTTTCACGTTCAATTGCAAAGCTGTCAATTTTACCTATTGAGGAAAATCAAGGCCAACCTGATCAGTTAGAAAATGTTGAACCGAAAAGTCTCAACCGGGGGGAGGATGTTCCGTACGGAAAATAATAAGTGTGTATCATTTGCTCTCCCCTTGTTTGCAAGAAAATGTGCGCCTTTTCAAGCAGCCGACGCTATAGCAAAGTGGCGCGAACGCTCACAACCATCAGCGACCGAGAGAGAAAATTTTTCATTCTTTGTTAGAACACCGAAGAGGTAAGATCGACTAAGGTGATGTAAAAATACATGTGATTTGAGGAATAGTCCGAATTTCCAAGCCTGAAACCTCCGAAAGTCCATTCGACCAGTATTTTCCGAGCTTGAATCCATGCAACACAGTCCACCCGTAGTTTTGACGTAGGACTTACGTCTTTCTTTACTATACTGGGTGTCATTTCAAAATTTTCAAAACGGATGCGTTACGTACACTTTGAACCTTAATAACTTTTCTCCTACTAAAGGAATTACTAATATTGTTTCATAAATCGAAAGGAAAACGTTCAACGCTTGCTATTGATATCTTGTTTGCTATGTAAAACTTGTTTAAAAAGTTCAAAAACTACTTTTAATGCGAATCAACATTAATGCTAGAACCTATAAATATGGGTGTCACAGTTTTACTTAAAGCCAGACGTGTGTAAGCCACAGAGCAGAACGCACGTACGTGTGCTGCTCAACGAGAAGCTGCATTTTGACCACCAACCAAATCATAGCTACTGCCTTATCGCTGCCAACCAAGAACTGTCGTCGCCCTGCGTGAAATTCATCGCTCTCAGAAGTGGACAGAGTTACTAATTCGCAAGCTGCTCTTCCAGTGCCTGGTCTGTGAGATTGCACAGCATTTCAAAACCGATCTACTCTTCCGGAGCTCAGCCGTAATGGCCCTCTAAGAACGGCGAAATAATATTCACAACAAACGGTTCTTATTAGGACCACAAAATCGTTCTCAGAAGAATTACAATTGAAATTTCCATTTCGTGCTTTGGAAAAAAAACTTCCCTCTTATCGGGTTAGTTATTTTCTATAATAATATCCGAAAAATGTGCGATAAAACTAATAAACTGACCAATTGGACGGAAGCAAGATAATACCTACAAAAATTTGAGTCAGAAAAGTGACATTGACGAAAAAATCCTTCGATCGTGTCTAAGTGTTTGGCAGCTGAAGTTGCCGATTTGTTTTCCAACGTCAATTATTTGCGCTGTGCTGTACGGAACAAACAGATATTTGCGCGATTCGTTGGGAAATAATCAAAACAATTGTGTAGTAGATTCCGTAGATTTTACCGTAAATTTTAATAGATTTTGTAAAAGCATTAATTAGCCTGCTTTGATTGGCGTTTTTTGCAAATTTTTCAAGAACATTAGTGAATGTGGCAACCCTGCTACTAAGCGAAAGCCACACCAAAAGAATGATGAAAATATTTCCATTTGTCGCACAAAAGGATGGACTTCCATTTGCACTAAGAAGTTTATAAAAGAGATCGCATTGCGATATACAATGCTCATTCGATGTGAGCTGCAAAAGGGGAATGTTCGTGTATGTACGCAGCAGATGCGAATTCGGGCAAGGTTCGAGTTGTTAGAAAGGATTCTCGTCTGGTATCACCAAAAATAGTTATCTGAAAACCGTTCTTATTAGGATGAAAACATAATAGAGAAAGAATTGAATTAGAAAGTTCCATTTAATAACTTGGATTGAGTTTGCCCCTGTTAATTCTTCTGTACATGTACCAGTGATTCATATAAGCAAATGTTTATCAAATTAATCTACAAACCCGAAGGTTTTTGCAAGTCCTAGAAAATCAGTGAATGTGGCAATCTCATTCGACATGAAATTTCCAGTAAACATTCATTCAAAATTGGCATTGGCTCAAATTATCCATGAATGTCATATGATATGCCCAAGTTTAGTCCTACGTCAACGCCGCGGTTATGTCCCGGACATTACCCACTCCTAGTTTTTATTCCGCGCGAACATATACTTTGTATTTTAAATGTTTTAGTTCTATTCGAAAGATGAGAAAATTTCGCATTGAGTGATGCCCTTACATGTTTCAGTTAATGAGTTTAAGTAGTTTTTTCAAAGTAATTTATTTAAAATTAAACAATTTTGAACGATTTTTCGTTCATTTCTTGCAAATACTAATAGTTAACCTCATCATTTTATTTATTCAGATTGTTAGTCTTGATGAGCTGCTTAATTCGTTTTTTGACATGATACACCTACCTTTCCTTAATTTCATGATTTTGGGTTGTTCAACTTGGATATGTTTATCTCATTTTCACTAGTACCAGCTCTAATTGAAAAATTATGGCACTTATTGTACTTTTTTTCTTTTTATTCGAAAGCCAGGAAAATTTTACAGTGAAAAATGTATTAATACCTTTCAGTTAAGTGAATTTAGACTCTTTTAAAAGTAAATTAGTTTATAATTAGTGCTATTATTAGCATTTTGGTTAATTTTTTTAAAATAGTAAATAATAAACATCACCATTATTATCATGAAAATAATGCATCTCAGCAAGTTCTACAGTTCTTTCTTTGACTCCATTCAATTATCTCTTATGGTTTCGACGCAAAATCGTTTCTATTACATCGTTTCATATGAAAAAATAACGATTTCGAACCCACTACATTTGTGGCGAGCTCATGCTGTGTTAACTATTAAATAGCAGCAAAATGAAAAGAGATATAGACAAAGTGTCCAATAAAAAGTTATAGAGAACATTAAGGGGCATCAAATGAACAATAGTAACGATAAATTTTGTTGATTAATAATTAGAATAATTAAAAAAACTCTCCAAAAAACACAAATTTTGAGTTATTTCGTTAGTAAAAAATCATTTAGTACACTTAACTAAAAGATATTTGTACATACACTGATAGGACATTTTCTCAGCTTTCCAATGAAATCTTGTAAATAACGATATAAAGCATATTTTTTTAGATTAGAGTCTTTTAAGCACTTGCAAGTCGGTTACAGGAAAAGTATAGTAATGAAAATACAAAGAAATGACAAGAGATAGAAATATGACGTCCAAGAACAAATTATGAATCGTCCTAAAACCCAAATTTTGGATAATGGATATTGCTATAATCATACTTCATTATTTCGAGAAAATTAGCAAAAACCTCCTCAAAAACACTAGCTTTTAACTACTTTACAGCTAAGAGGAAATTAAAACTAATTATTTGAAAGATATGAGAACACCATTCAATAGAAAATTTTCTCGCCTTTCGAATGGAACTGAAATATTTAAAATACAAAGTATACTTTTAAAGTTAGAGGTATTTTAAGACAAATAAGTTTTTTACACAAAAAGTTCAATAACTCTGTAACGGTTGAGATTTGATGGTATGTGTAGAACATTTTTTTTCTCCAAATATAGCAGTCTATCACCTCATTTAGTACACTTAACTAAAAGATATTTGTACATACACTGATAGGACATTTTCTCAGCTTTCCAATGAAATCTTGTAAATAACGATATAAAACATATTTTTTTAGATTAGAGTCTTTTAAGCACTTGAAAGTCGGTTACAGGAAAAGTATAGTAATGAAAATACAAAGAAATGACAAGAGATAGAAATATGACGTCCAAGAACAAATTATGAATCGTCCTAAAACCCAAATTTTGGATAATGGATATTGCTATAATCATACTTCATTATTTCGAGAAAATTAGCAAAAACCTCCTCAAAAACACTAGCTTTTAACTACTTTACAGCTAAAAAAAAAAACTAATTATTTGAAAGATATGAGAACACCATTAAATAGAAAATTTTCTCACCTTTCGAATGGAACTGAAATATTTAAAATACAAAGTATACTTTTAAAGTTAGAGGTATTTTAAGACAAATAAGTTTTTTACACAAAAAGTTCAATAACTCTGTAACGGTTGAGATTTGATGGTATGTGTAGAACATTTTTTTCTCCAAATATAGCAGTCTATAACCGTGAACCAAACACCCTGTTATATATATATATATACACTGCTGGCCAATAAAATAGGTGATGTGATAGATTATTTTGTTTTTCTCTCAATTACGCATACCAAGTTGCAGCAGTCTCAATCACACCTTCTGCACACAGAAGCCTTGGGATCTGTCAAGTTATTAGTGGGTTGTTGGCGATGATAATATTTGCAATCTTTGTCAAGATGCAAAACAAGACTACCGCAGGTTTTTTGGTATGGTCAATATAATAGGTGTGTGAAATATATTAACGTGTTATTATTTTACATAATTCCAATATACGTTTTATTTGGTGAAGTTTGAATTCTGCGTGTTAATGAATGTATTTAAATATTGAATAAGTCCAAGATTTGTTATAGAATGGGTCGAGCATCTCACTGTACTCAAGTGGAACGAGTTTTGCTAAGAAATTTTGTTCAAGAAGATAAGACGTATAAATAAATCGCGAATACACTGCGGCGTTCCGAAAACTTCGTTACAAATGCCTTAAAACCTTTGAAAAAAGGAAACACACAAAAAACCCAAGGAAACATCTACAGCAGCTGACCATCGTATTGCAATTTTAGCGAAATCTGATCCATTCGCGTCATCCAAGACTAATTCAGCACAAATTGGAAAAGTGGTAGGTCCGAGAACAGTTCGCTGTAGGCCGTAAAATTCCAATCTTCCAGAAAGAATTGCTAAGAAGGTTCCACTATTTCGAAGCCAAAGCCTTTAAAGAAAAATGCACTTAGCTT
>NC_080671.1:240758538-240836538 GCF_030247195.1 Topomyia yanbarensis | reverse complement strand
AGTGTTTTCTCCAACGAGAATCTGACACCGACCCAGGTTTCACGCACGGCTCTTAATGTACCTCAATCATACCAGTCTTTGAACTCTATCAATATCGACAATAATATGGTACAACTGGCGATTGGCAAAATGAAGGCTTCAATTTCGGCAGGCCCAGATGGTATACCAACTATTATTATAAAAAATGCTCCGCCGGTCTAATTGAACCTCTTTGTCATTTGTATCAATTGTCGCCAACAACCGGAGTATTTCCCGAACTCTGGAAATCCTCCTTCATGTTTCCAGTTCACAAAAAAGGTGATAAAAAGGTAGTTGACAACTACCGTGGTATTACAACGCTAAGCGCAGTTCCTAAGCTGTTTGAAATGACTGTGTTGGAACCCATTTCCAGCCACTGCAAACAGTATATCTCCGAGACTCAGCATGGATTTATGCCGAAACGTTCAACATCTACGAATCTTCTGTCGTTCACAACATATGTTACAGATGCCATGTCGGACGGACTTCAAACTGACGCTATCTACACGGACCTTTCAGCTGCCTTTGACAAGATTAATCACGCTATTGCAGTGGCAAAGTTGGATAGACTTGGCTTTGGTACTAATATTCTCCGTTGGCTGCAATCGTATCTCAGTGATCGTCGTCTAGCAGTCAAGATAGGTGATTGTGTATCCGAAGAGTTCTTTGCTTCATCTGGTATTCCACAAGGCAGCCATCTCGGTCCATTGATTTTTCTTCTGTATTTCAACGACGTCAACTTTTGTCTAGAAGGACCACGGTTGTCTTTCGCCGACGACCTCAAGTTATATCATAGAATCCGGAATACTGATGATGCAGCTTTCCTTCAACGCCAACTGGTAACCTTTGCGGAATGGTGCGAGTTCAACCGAATGACCCTAAACCCCAAGAAATGTACGGTCATTACGTTCTCGAGGAAAAAAACGCCAATTCGATTCGATTACTGTCTAGCTGAATCCACGATTGACAGAGCGAATTGTGTCAAAGATCTCGGAGATTTTCTCGATGAACAACTGACGTTTAAACAGCATATCAGCTATATTGTCGCAAAGGCATCACGCTGTTTGGGGTTCATAATGAGAATATCTAAGCATTTTTCAGATATTTACTGCTTGAAATCTCTCTACTGCTCACTCGTTGGATCAACTCTGGAATATTGTTCAGTTGTGTGGAACCCTCATTATCTTAACGGTGTCCATCGAATTGAGACAGTACAGCGCAGATTTGTTCGGTTTGCCTTTCGTCGATTGTCTTGGAGCAACCCTCACCAGCTGCCAAGTTACGAAAGCCGGGGTTTGCTTATTGGACTCGATACATTGCAAGTGCGGCGGGATCTATTCCGTGCTATGACGATTTCGGATATTTTGCAAGATCGAATTGACTGCCCCGAGCTTCTCAGTGCGATAAATATGAACGTTCGCCCCCGCGCTCTTCGCAATAATTTATTCCTCCGATTACCTCTTCGCCGGACTAACTATGGAGTAAACGGTGCCATCAATGGTTTGCAGCGGACCTTCAACAGAGTGTCATCCGAGTTCGATCTTCACATTCCACGTAGCAGATTACAATTTGACTTTTTAAACAGATTAAGAAATTATCATTAGGACCACACTGTGTCTGTTGATATCAATTATAAATAAATAAATAAATACAAATTTCAAACGCAATGCGCTACGCCGGGTCAAAACCAATCGACCCCAAATTTTGCACAGTTATTAGGGACCCCAAAAAGAACCAAAAAAGTGCTGTGCTCGGTTGATGTGGTGATGATTACGTTTTTCCATATAACAATGCCCCACCCTAATATATATATATATATATATATATATATATATATATATATATATATATATATATATATATATATATATATATATATATATATATATATATATATATATATATATATATATATATATATATATATATATATATATATATATATATATATATATATATATATATATATATATATATATATATATATATATATAATGAGAGAGGAAGAGAGGATGAGAGAGGTGGTGTTTAAGGGTTTCAGCGTAAAAAAAACTTTGTACTGCAATTTTTTTAGAACTTTGCGTTAAGCGAATTGATCAAAACATTTGTAAATTATAGTATATCATTTCAATAACATGCTGTAATTTTTCTTTGCAAAAATATCGACAAACTCGGTGATGAAGCTTTTTGTAGAACGTCTCTGGAAAACACGATTGGCAGTGTTACCTTCCATTCCGAAACTACTTAACCGATTTCTTTCAAACTTTGCATACACATCCTATGTTAAAAATACCTAACCCCTACGGTTCTTGTTACCCGTTGTGTGTCCGACGCGGTACCCGGGTACCTTTTCAAGTTTCAATTAATTAAATTCCTATGTTTTATCCATAGCTGGAAATTGAAACTTTGTGACATCTTAGTGCTTCACTAAGTCAAGCTTTTGGGTTAATAATATTGTTGATATAGTAAGGGTGGGAGTGAGGAGGGACTCCTGAATTTTTTTACTACGTAACAGGCCGACGTGGGTACCCGGGTACCCACAAAACTAAAATGCCCATAACTAAGGTAATATCCAACCGATTTCGATACTTTTGGCCGTTTTGGATTCAGGAACTCATCCAATTTTGGACTTGGTAAAAATGAATCGGGTTACTTCATTCGGTTCCCGGGAATCTGGGCTTCCGGAAGCAGGTTCCAGTGCTGGGGTACTATTTGCGAACTTCAATGGAATACTAGCAATATGGGTATCAAAATTCTTGGAATTGCATCGGTAGGTTGTATCTCGTGGTTTTGGAACCATTTGGTGATTTGACCCCGGAACGGACATTCCGGAGCAGGTTCCCGTGGGGCCGTGAATGGCCATTCCATTCCAATTCCATTTTTGCCATAGGGTCCCGTAACAATAAAAAACATACTTCCGAAACAATTTGAATTGCTAGTACATTATTAAAATTTACAAATCATATCCTAGTACTGGAACATTACTCCGGAAAATTCGGATTACCAAAAAACCGATCCATTATTCCGGTTTTATTGTACAGAATCAAAAAGTGGACGAGTTCCTGAATCCAAAATATCTAAAAGTGTCCAAATCGGTTAAAGGAAGCCATAGTTATGAGCATTTCAATTTGTGGGTACCCTGGTACCCTCGTTGGGCTGTTAAAGGTGTTTTTTTTTGTTGGACACATAACTGTTAAGGTATATCCAAAAACTAACGGACCTAACACAGCAACATACAGGATTATGAGTCTATTTATCTATATATTTAAAGCGGGCGATATGTATCTAAGTATTAGTTACTTCGGTTTATTCTGTAAAGTTTCAGGCACTAATTTTTGTGAATGCATTGATGTGTAGTGATGTCAATATTGGGATAAAAACGAAAATTTCAAGGAATTAATGTTTTTTTTCAAAACAAATCTTTCAGGAACTAACCTAAGTTATATAAATTGTTTGTTCGGAGAAACAGAATTTTCGGCTTTTAAGAAACCCTACTAACACATAGATATATATCGCTCGTACAAACATATAGATAAATCGAACCCTTATTAAAGTTACTCAAACTTAACCTTACACAGAAAGAGAAATATTTTTAAAATGTTGAATAAAAAAATGTTTCTAGAAATGGTAGTACCTCTTAAGCAAAGTGTAGGTGCTAGCCAATTTATAGGTATAATCAAACTTCAAGAAACTCTGCTGGACACCTAATCAAAAAAACATCAACGAGAGCAAAACAATACTTTTGTTCGCCATTTTTCAATTTGTGACCACTGTGCGGCGTCCCACCCGCACATGCGGCATCTCTCCCGCAATGACCATTTTTTAAAATATTCAATGGTTTACTTTGATGCAGGATCGATTTTTTGAAATGTGCTGCATCTCTCCCCAATTTACCCTATTTCATAAAAATATGGCTACACACCTTTACAAAAATTGAAACTTTTCCCTTTTTAAATAAAAAATAAATAAAGAATTATTACCAAGATCAATTAGATGACTATAGATTAAATTCACTTTTGAGAATCTCTTCGATTGTTTATTTCTATAGAATATGAAAAATATGTTGGGAACACGAACACGACTGGGGGACACCCCAGTTTAGACAAAAAACATGCAATTGCATCAGAAACCTTGATCTAATTAGAATGATTGATGAAAAATTAATAGAATATACAGAAACGAGTGAACCCGACGCAGGGCTTGGTTTTTGTAGTTATGCTTATTCTATAGTGATGGTAGTAGTATAACATCAATCAATGCTTTTCTTTTAATCAGATGTAAATTTCTTTCTTTCAGATTCAACCGCTACGAACGAAGAAATTGCTGTCGAAACTGTAGGCAAGAATTTTGTTACAAATGCTGTTATGTAGAGCCTAGTGTATTCCAATTAAGGATTCGTATACCCTCTCGTATTTGCAAAGAATGCAATGAACATTTAAAAGAAACAAGTGATGTATAGGTAGTAAACGTTGCTAGCGCATAGTACAGAAGATTTAGATTGTTTTTGTTTCACTGCCTCAGGGTCAGTCTTAAGCAGTATTCTAACATTGTTATAAATACAATCATTGGTCGAATTGCATGTTTGTCTCTTGTGTCATGGAATTTCGTATCTACATGGTACTGATATGCGATTATAGTAAGTATACCAGAAGGCTATCTTCGAAATTGTCTAATACAGTCCATATTCACATTGAATGAGGTTCAGCAGAGAAATAGGTTCATCAGAGAAAATTAAAAAGACTTTTTTTACACTGTTTGCTTAAACCTAACGAATAATAATTAGCAGTGCTATATCAGTCTTCTGAATAAGCGGATTGACTTTCATGAAGATTTAGTGAACGGTATGAAAAAATGCCTTTTCATTTTCGTTCAATCACAAACGCGCCCTATCAAAACAACATTTTGAATAGTGACAACTAACGTATGCGGAATAAAATTTGGACAAAATTCAAAAGGCAATTTTTTGAAGAAAACTCTTTATTAAATGTTTTCTCTATATAAAAACATTTGTCAGCTTATTACCATAATATAGAAAAAAATTGAGCCCATTCGACGACTGTTTGCAGGAACTTTTTGCAAAGGAATCGAAAAAAATTATGTTGGCATTTTCTTAATTTCATTCTTAATTTTGATTATCATGTTTGCTAGTTTTAGGTCAAAAATTATTGGCATATACTCTCTGCTTCAAATTATCCCAGAAATTCTCATTTGGACGCGGTTTGTGGTTCATTTGAAGTGTTATCAGCCTTTTGTACAAAAGGTAGGGGTGACCGGGGCTGATTGGCCGAAGGAGCAGGTTGGCCGAATGTCTTTTATGAAAAGACTATTATGCGCAGTAGCGACATCTATAATGATTTTGGTGGGATATTAGGTCACCAATGTACAGAAGTAATTTCAGGTGTTTTGGTGGTGTCGTTTGTACAGGAGCACGTTTGTTCTTTTTTCGGCACTGGTGAGTAAATTTCTGTTTCAGAAAAATAATAAGTGTAAAGCGAATCAATTTACATCCGATTTCCAATAACTTTGTACTGCTTGAAAGGGTATTCAAAACCCAACAAACAGGTATAACGGTTACCAGTGTAAGCTTATATTTGTTTGTGTAAAGCGTGATTGTTCTTGAACATATACATTGGGGCAGGTTGGCCGACTTCTGTGCGGGGCTGGTTGGCCGAGTTGTGAATTTAGTGTAGAGTAATGTCCACTTTGATATTTGTGAAATGCCAACCTTTTTTCAAAGCAAAATTTGATATTATGCTAATAATGATGATTATAAGGAAAAATATACACGAGAAATAAGTAATAAAAATAATTTAAAATTATTACCAAATAGAAATAAGAGATTAGAGTCATTAAAAATCGGAAATTGTTTATAAAAAAGTTGATTCCGATATTTTATGAATTAAATGCCAAGCAGGTTTCAGAGTCTCTGGCGTGTGCCGCTACAATCCTGAAATTTTTCCTCCTGAGGAGTTTCTGGCAGGATTTGTCACAGATAGACCTAGCCCCGAACAAAACTCGTCCATTAGCATAGAATCTGCTGCAGATGTAAGCCTTTCTGAAGACGTCTGACCTCTTCTTTAGGCGAGTGCACGATCTGATTCGAAGAAGTGGCAAGTTCGTAAACGCCAATCGTCTCAAATTTTGACCGATTCCCCAATAAAAGCAGTATTGGAGGAATAGACAAATGAAATCAAACGTAAGCGTACGCTGGCAGAGGAAAAAAATCAGCGAGAGCTGGTAAAAAGTTCACTAAAGCTGCCAAAGGTAAGTCCAAAAAGGTTAAAAGGACTAAAAAGGGAAAAGTGGATTTTATTTTCTTTACCTATATACGAAAAACGATATTTTTAATTAAAAGTTTTCCACTGATACATTTGACGTGTTTAACTTATTTCACCAAACTCGGCCAACCTACTCCAGCCCTGGGTTGGTTGGTCGATTTTTCTTTCCGCTTTTGTTTGCTAATAAGTTTTTCTCTTATTTTTTTCATGAATGAAAAAAATTACATATGTGCTCAAGGGTTGTATCTTCATGACAGCACAAACCGGTTTTCAAAAAGCCTAACCAGAATGAGTACAGAAATTCCGAAAGCAAAACTCGGCCAACCAGCCCCGGTCTCCCCTATACCATAATCCTTCATTGTGCCAAAACTATTTTTTTGCACAATAGCTAGGTGACAGATTAGGCGTTCGCTGCCATTTTGTTCACATAGTATCTCCTAGCGAGTCGAAATCAACACTGGATGTTTAAAACAAGTGTGCCTAAAGTATGACGTTTTTAATGCTGGAAGCATTGTCCAAATTTCATTCCGCATACGTTAGTCAAGAAAGTTTAATAACCCCACCCGACCTGCACAGTGTTTGAATTGGGCCTATAATAAACTGTTTTGTGAAAATATGTGGTTTTCCATATAGCATGGTATTAGGAAATAAATACATTACGCAAATTAAGTGTTGTGTTTGAGAGTTATCAAATGATCATATAAGTAGAATGCATTCAAAATTCATGAAAAAGGTGATATATCTTAGTAACATTCCTGCGAAATATTCTACGCTGGTAGTAAATAATTGTGTCTCAGTTTCCCATACTGCACAATTTTTCGCCGATCTGTTACAAGACGTGGAAAGAATAAATCCAAATATTAGGATTCTGGCTGTCACCTAAGTGTGAATAAATATGTTCTCGATTGACGTTCCGAGTTTTATTTTTATCACGGATTTTCCCGGTGTCTGTACTATACACAGCGTAAATGATATTTACGCCGCCTATTTTTAATCATATGCATATATTATGTTGGATATTATATTAGAAGTACGTGGCTTTTTTTTACAATGGAGAATACATTTACGTACTAGCCCAGTACACGTGCTATTAGTAGGGTCCAAGCTACCACACGGGATGTACTGGGAGTGTGTCGGGCTCGAATGGTGACGCAGCCATTAATAACGACTAAACTCCATTGGGTTCCGCCATCGTTCCCCCCAGGGACTACCTCTCGGTATTACTTCTGGGGGGATGGCTGTACTTGATGTACTCATTCGCTCTCGCTCACGCGTTCATACGTCCTGTATGAGGGTTACTTGGGTGCTCTCTCTGTCACACTTTGATTCACTCTCTAACACTTCACATGAGGTTGACTTTTGTGCTCACCTTTTTCGTTCCTTGCGAGGCTGACTTGTATGCTCACCTTTTTCATTCCTTGCTAGGCTTATTTTTGTGCTAGCCTCTAACATACCATGTGAGCCTGACTTGGATGCTCACCCTATCACCTGGTTCACTCTCGATCGTGCCACTCTATTACACCGCTGTCGCTCCCCCCTGGCGTCCCATGTGGGACATTTTTCTTAGGCCCCACTTCAGACATACCATGTGAGGCTTACTTGGGTGCTCACCGTTTTCATACCTTGTGACGCTGACTTTTGTGCTCACCTCTACCATACCATGTGAGGCTGACTTTTGTACTCACCCTTAGCATACCGTGTGAGATTGACTTGGATGCTCACCCTTTCGCTCCTCTGCCAAGCCACGAGGCATCGACAGCTAAGTCCCAACATACTACGCTACGACCCTCCCATCTTGGCATGAGGCAGTCCACATATACGCCTATACACTCGCTCTTCTACCTTGCTTCGGGGTGGCTGGGTTTTCCCCTTACGCGGTTGCTGCGCCAAATCTGCCTTAGCATGAACAGACCATTCACTCACTTTTCTGTGCTCGGCCTTTTTCGCTCCAACTAACCAATCACTAGTTAGTCGTGCCCGTCGTCTGTTGCTAGGTGCGCCAGATTCCCTGTAGCCTACAGGCAATCTGGGTGGTTGCAGTCGAGACTGCGTTCCACTTCTTCACCGATTGACACATCTGCTGAATAAGGGTATCAGGGGTTGTGTCCCAGCCACAGACGTCAAGCATTGCTCTTCTTTCGACGTCGAAACGAGGACAAACGAACAGTATGTGTTCGGAAGTTTCGTCTACACCTGGGCAGTCAGCGCTGGCGGGGACCTCCGCGTGCTTGAACCTGTGGAGGTACTGTCGGAAGCAGCCATGGCCTGACAGGAATTGTGTCAGATAGAAGTGAACTTCCCTATGGGGTCTGTCCACCCAGCTCGATATGTTCGGTATCAGCCGGTGGGTCCACCTACCTTTCGAGGAGTTATCCCACTCACGCTGCCATCTGGCGACCGAGGTCTCCCTGGTGCGCTCGCGGGCTCCTCTTTTTTCCACGTAGCTCAAAGGACTCCTCATCTTCCTGGATGACCAGCCCGACTGGCATCATGCTCGCTATCACGCAGGATGCATCGTGTGATACCGTGCGGTAGGCAGATATCACTCTGAGGCACATCACGCGGTAGGTGCTCTCCAATTTCCGTAGGTAACTGGTTACCCTCAGTGCTCTTGACCATGACGGGCCGCCGTACCAGTGGCCTACGTCTACTGGCGCACACCTTTGAGCTGTTGGACATCATCCTCGATAGTGCCGCAACAGCAGTCGACGCTCTCTTGCATGTATAGTCAACGTGGCTGCCGAAGGTCAGCTTGTCGTCTATAATGACTCCGAGAGACTTCAGACTCCGCTGTGAGGGGATCACGACTTCTCCCACATGGATAACTGCATGTTGTGCCGACTTGCGGTTGTTGACGATAACTACCTCCGTCTTATGCTGAGCGAGCTCCAGGCCTCTCGCGCTCATCCATTCCTCCATCGTGTTGATTGCGTGTTCTGCAGTTAGTTCTACCTCAGGAATTGACTCCCCATAGACCTCCAAGGTTACGTTGTCGGCAAAGCTGATGATCTTGACCTCAGGAGGGAACTTCAGTCCCAGAACCCGTCATACATGAGGTTCCATAGCACCGGGCCTAGTATCGAGCCCTGCGGGACTCCGGCGGTAATCGGAATCCTTTTCTGACCGGCATCGGTCTCGTGTAGCAGTACGCGGTTCTGGAAGTAACTTTCCAGGATCCGGTACAGAGCCACCGGTAGGCTAAGCCGGTGTAACGAGAGCGCGATGGCATCCCAGCTTGCGCTGTTGAATGCGTTCTTCACGTCAAGTGTCACTAACGCACAGTATCGAATACCTCGCCTTTTTCATTGGATCGCTATCTCGGCAGTCTTTATCACTGAGTTGATAGCGTCCACTGTGAACTTACCTTTCCGAAAGCCAAGCTGGTTGCTTGACAGGCCGCCCGTACCTTCTGCGTACGGGGTTAGCCTGTTGAGGATGATCCTCTCAAGCAATTTGCCAGTCGTGTCGATCAGACAGATTGGTCTGTACGCCGATGGGTCGCCTGGCGGCTTCCCGGGCTTCGGCAACAACACCAATTTCTGCCTTTTCCATCTATCGGGGAAACGGCACTCGTCAAGGCATCTCAGCTTAGCTAGCCTGAACATGTTCGGGTTCGCTATGATCGCTGTCTTGAGAGCGCTGTTTGGAACTCCATCCGGCCCTGGAGCTTTGTTCATTGCTAGGGAATTAGCCACTGCGATTAGTTCTTCATTCGTCACTGGAGCCACCATTTCGGCCGTGCCCGCACTGTCTCGTAGTGCATGTGGCCAGGGGCTTGTGGCTCGAGACGGGAAGAGTACTTCGATAATCGTCGCCAACCGGTCCGGAGACCGTTCTGGGGGTGAAGAGTCCCCTTTGGTCTTGCTCGTCACGATTATGTAGGCGTCACCCCACGGATTCGCGTTGGCACTCTCACACAGGTTGTCGAAACACGCTCTCTTGCTGCTTTTAATGGCCTTGTTAAGGGCCAATTTCGCAGCTCGAAACACTTCACGGCGGTTCTCTCTTGCATCCTCGGTGCGGGCTCTTTGCATCCTACGTCTAGCTCTGAGACAGGCTGATCGTAGAGCTGCAATCTCGGCACTCCACCAGTATACTGGGCATCTACCGTTTCTTGGCAGTTTTTCTCGGCATAGTGGCGTCGCACGCGCGTGATAGAACGGCTACCAGCGCATCCCCGCTTAGACTGTCGGTGTTGGCCTCTAGTCACAGGGCCGCGGTGAAAGCTTCGCTGTCGAAGTGGTTGGACTTCCACCCGCGTACCTGACAGGGATCCTAAAGCGGATTGCTAAATGATCGCTATGGGTGTAGCCTTCGTTTACCCTCCGTTCCATGCCTGGAACCAGATTCGGGCTGGCAAATGTTACGTCAATCCATGCCTCCACCCCGTTTCTACGGAATGTGCTAGCGGAGCCATTGTTAGCTAGCACAGCATCGAGTTTCGTAAGCGCCTCCATTAGCGCTTGGCCCCTGTTATTTGTACAGCGGCTGCCCCACTCTACTGCCTAAGCGTTAAAGTCTCCCGCTATAACTACCGGTTTACGGCCCACTAGGTCTAACGAGAGCCTGTCGATCATCTGGTTGAACTGTTCTATGGGCCACCTTGGTGGAGCGTAGCAGCTACAATAGAACACACCATTGATCTTGGCAATCGCAACACCCTCGGCGGAGGAGTGTATTATCTCTTGAACTGGGAACCGTCCCGTTGCACAGTGGTCCCCCATAGGCCAATAATACAAAAAAAATATTTCGGCAAAGGCGTGTTTTTATCTTGTGATTACATCGTTCTGGATGTATATTTTATAGTTTCATGATAAATTTTGTCAAAAATGAACTGGTTTTCTTCGTATATAAAAGAATGTATAGGGTGGTTCGTTATTTACCGATAATGTAAATAATATCGATAATCGATTGCTTGCCAGAAAAATGTGTTTGTCCATCTGTTTTCTTTAATATTCATATTTTTTCAGATAACACTACTATTCGCTGTGTATTGAATGATAAATTTCGATTTTTGGAGTGTAAGGAAAGCAGAAAAATGGGTTTATTTGTATATGTAATAGAAAATTGTGACTTTAACGATCTCTTCTTATTTGCCTCACCGAAGGGACACGAAGGTCCGCCCATAGCATGATTACGGGCTTGCTTCTTAGCGGTGCAGATAAGTCATTTATGCGCCTTAGTGCAGCCCCGCTCCTTATGCCCCTCCTCGCCGCAGCGACGATATAGTTTGCTCCTGTCTGTACCCTTACATTCGTACGATTTACGGCCGGACTCAAGACACCGATAGCACCTATCCACTAAAGGCGGCTGGGGTATGCTAATTGGGCATACTGACCAGCCGATCTTCAGTTTACCTATCACGGTAACCTTTTGGGCATCTGCCTTCAGTAGCCTGAGGTAGGCTACTTGGGTGCCAGAGGGTCCCCCTCTCAAGCGTACAGAGGCTCGCTCGATTGTTACGTTGCATTGCTCCTTGACGGCTGTGACGATATCGTCTGCGGTCGTGAGCTCGTCCAGATGCTTACACTGGAGAGTCATTTTCGCCCCTAACGACCTCACCTGGGCGCCTTCACCTCTTGGGCCAAGGCCATATAGACAGAATTGGATTGTGTGCCTCGCTTCAGCACCAAAAGCATTTCGCCTGTATTCGTGCGTCTCACGCTGCGCACGTCTTGCCCGAGGGCCGAGAGGCTTTCGGTCGCCCTCATCGACTTTAGGACGTTGGCATATTTGTCCTTGTCGGTCTTTAACCACAAGGCCTCGCCTCTGTCCTTGGCCTTCTTCGCGGGCCGCGGTGCATCCAGTGTCGGTGTCGGCTTCTTCTTGGTAACCAGCGTCCAGGGGTTTACACCCCCCTGCCCCGGTTGCGCCGAGTTGCTGGTACCTTCTCTTTGCCCGGCGGGGTCATTTTTGCCCCGGTTTACTTCGACCAAACGGCGTTTGGCCGTGACGGTTACACGCCGTATGGTGTTGGTTTTTGCACCCTCGCCTGGTGACTTCCTACGGCACTTCACGTTCGACGCCGTCTTACGATTGCCCTTGCCCATACCCTTCGAGGGGAACTCAGCCGCCGCTTCGAGCGACTTGGCTGCTCCATAGAAGGGGAAGGGGAAGGCCCCTGTCTGGGTACCTATGTCGGCCTTCTCTCTTCCCTCCCTCTTGGAGGCCACTGTCTGGGTTCCTCTGTCGCACTTTTCTCCACACTCCACACTCTTGGCGCAAGCCTGCTGCTCCTATCTTGCGACACGAACAGCCTTCCGGAGCACCAGCAGGCTCTGTTTCAGTTCCTTGCTGATATTTTGCTTCGCGTTAGTGAACTCGATTATAGTATCGAGCTGCTCCACCACTTTACGCATCACGGATAGTGGCCCGTCCAGCGCATTGGTAGGGCTATTTTCTACCACTGCTGGGGGGTCACTGGTGCTGTCGGATACAGCCCTCGTCGCTCCACTACTCTCCCCACTGGGGGTGACCTCATCAAACCACCTTTAGTAAAGGGATTCGGCACCTCCGTTTCTTGGTTTTTGTTTTTCACGTCGCTCATTGATCCCACAAGTCGCGCGAGAAAGAGAGGTCCGCCACGCCAGAGCTCCGCAGTAACGTGGTAAGGGACACTTTCTGTGGGGGTTGCCCAGGTACCCCACAAGCTGCGTTAACGATCGAGCATCTTTTTCACCCCCTCGATCACTCATCCCTCGGCACGGGTCGCTTCACGCCTTGGACTTGGGGTTATGACCTTTTTTGCTTTACGTGGTGACCGCGGCCCAGATCATCACAACCATCCTCCTTTACCAGGGCTTTGGACCGGTAGCTCTGGTTCTCAATAGTTCCAAGTACGTAGGTTATTACAGACATGCTTCTATTGAGATCCGTCATTCGCTAGCGGAGTTGGAAGTACGTGGCTATAAGGTTCAAATTGTTAGCCTGTTAACAGAGGCCTTTAACGTGCTGCGCTGCTTCAACTGTGGAGAATATTGTCATAAGAACACGGGATGCGTGACTAAAGAAACATGCTCCAGATGTAATGGAGCACATAGAACATCTGAATGCTAGTCAACTGATTTTAAATGCGTGAATTGTATTAAAAAGAATATTGAACGTAAAATGAATTTGGACGTAAATCATGCGGCATTTAGTAAGCAGTGTTCAGTATATCGGAGACTGCTAGAATTGAAAAAAGCAACGTTTTGTCAAGTGAATAGCAACTAACAAACGAGAGGTTGTCTGAAACATTGTATTTAAATATAGCTAGGTTATCTACAAACTTTGTCGCAATGCGACATCTTCTAGAAAACAAACGTCCATTGTTGGTTTTAATATCAGATTCACATATTGTTGATGCTGATGCATTTGATCAGTATAGCATTCCGGGCTATAGAGTTGCTTTTTGTCTATCTCATTCCAGACATACCGGTGGAGTTGCTATTTACGCCAAAGAATTGATTAAATTCAAGGTTCGGTTAAACGAAGCAGTTGATAATAATTGGTTCTTGGGTAAATCAGTTGAAAGAGGCATGCAGATGGGAAATTTTGCAGTAGTATACCATTCTCCTAGTTCAAGCGATCGACGGTTTTTAGAAATTTTAGAAAACTGATGGGAGAATTTCGTTGACTTAAGTAAACATAATGTAATTTCGGGCGATTTCAATATTGGTTGGCTCAACGATCAAACATTGATAGATCACGTGTATTCCAATTTTGACGGGGTTCATTCGTATGTAGAGGCCGATTGTAAAATTTCAGACCATTTCATTTCAATTTTGCTGGAGAATGAACCTAACCGTGAAGAGGATATAGTTAAAATCAAGTGCTGGAAAAGATATTCGAAACAAGCTATGTCTCAACTTGTTTCGAGATGCATGGATTTTACGGAATTGAATAGAAATTTGGATAACAAGGCAGCTGTTCTAACTAACCTGTTAAAAGAGTGTACAATTAGTTTAGTTTCTCAAAAGTTTGTTAATTCAAATAACTCGAACAGCTGGTACTCTTTAGATCTTTTGCGCGTTAAACGTAAAAGGGATAAAATGTACAAGAAATTTTGCAGAACTAATAGTGAACGTCTTTGGAATGGGTACACGCACGCGCGAAATATTTATTCACGGGCATTAAAGAAGACAAAATGTGAATATATTCAAAGGAAGATCGATCAACATCAAAACAACAGCAAAGAGTTATGGAAAATCCTAAAGAATTTAATTAAACCTAAACGTAGTTCCTCGCAATCCATATCTTTTAACGGGCAGAAGAACAATCTGAACAAAGAATAGCTGAAAAATTGAACAGTTATTTCGTTAACAGTGTCCAACTGATCAATCAAAGTATTGAGCTCGTCAGTGAACCTGTGGAAATAACACAGCCGATTAATATTAACTGTAGATTTGACGGATTTCACTCAATCACTTTTGAACAGTTGAAGGATATTTGTTTTTCTTTGGGAAAATCGGCTGGTATCGATAATGTCAACGCAAAAGTGATACAAGATTGCTTTCATGTCATCGGACACGATCTGCTGGACCTTGTAAATAAATCGCTACAAACTGGGCACATGCCGAAAGTTTGGAAGGAATCACTTGTGATTCCTATTCCCAAAGTTAGTGGAACGGATAAAGCCGAAGAGTACCACCCCATTAACATGTTGCACACATTAGAGAAAATTTTTGAACTTGAAAATTAGTTTTAACGATTTTGTATCTAGTCCTCTCGACAATCCTTTTGGAGTGCCGCAAGGTAGTGTCTTAGGTCCTATTTTATATATTATGTATATAAATGACATTAGGCGAGTTTTACGATTTTGTGATCTAAATTTGTTTGCTGACGACACTATTGTGTTCATTGCAGCTAAGGATGTAGATGAAGCCGTGGCACATTTGAACGAAGATTTGCATTCCCTTGCTCGTTGGTTAAAATTTAAACAATTAAAGTTAAATGTTGCTAAAACTAAATACATGATTATCTCTTCGGCTAACACTAGGCCAGACCTTAACGTTGAAATAAATGATGAGACTGTTGATCGCGTTAGTGAATTAAAATATCTTGGAATAATCATTGATGACAAGTTAGCCTTGTAGTCTCACATCAACAATGTCATCAAGAAGATTGCTAAAAACTAGTCGAGGACCAACCTAGCCTTCTCAAATAGCTCAAATGATGTTGCTAGGCTCCCGACATCGATTAGGGTTGAGAAGATCCAAACGGGCAGAATGGCATGTATTTTGCGACGACCTTATGTTTTTCCATTATTGGCCAGTATTATCGGAATCGACGTTTGGAGGTAAAAGGCCTCCAGTAAAACAAACACACGCGATATACACAATATATAACGGAATACACTATATATTTTAACTTTAACTATATTTTAACTTAACTAAACTACATGCAAACAAGAAAAGACATATTAAAACTGAGATGCGCATGCAAGCATCTTGACCGTCCTTCTTTATGATCTGGACCGGACTGACTAGTCGCTTTAGCCTCTCGGGGTAGTAAACCGACAAAAAACTCTCGCTATCAGCGTGGTACCGATCGGAAAGAGAGCAATGATCGATACACTCTTATCACTGACCGACGCCAAACGATCGTGTTTCCCGCCAAATGGGATCGTTGATACCAACACAAGGGGGTTGGTTACTCGACGTGTGAGTGCGGCTCCAGGGATGTAGTCCTACTCCCAAACATCCTCACCCACCCAGAAATTCACCGACTCTCGAATGAAAATGCCATACATCCATTGTGTCTGATCCGCTGTAATTCTCTTCAGTTACCGTTGTTGTAAAATCCGCATTCTTGTCCTTGCAGAATGTCTACTTCCATATTTACGGTCTCATGAGTAGGACCCACGTCTCTTTTGTAATACGTTGATGCCTTTCTCGCCTTCCTTCAATGTGAGTTATAATGTCTTTCTCGTAGCCGAAAAACTCCTGCTGATACTTCTCCAGTTGAATCATTGTCAATCTGTCTCTGCGTAGTATATCACGTTGCTCCATTGTTCAACGATACAAACCGAGTTTTTGCCAATCCATTCCATAGATGTTTCCATTGCGTCAATTATCCATAAAGCAGTGAAGACCTCGTAGCGTACCGGTAATGTAGTTTTGAATTAGGTGTAGTAAACAAAGTCTAGCTTCGCTAGACATATACCCATTTTTCACTAAACTGACGGAGTAAGTAAAGTTGCTGAGAAGCCACGTTCCAACCGGATTGATGCTTGGTGATCGTTGAACCCTCCTTGGCCATTATCTCATAAATCATAGCATTTCTCCGCGTGTTGAGCAAGACCAGCTATGACCGAAACCGTGCTATGTTCCACTCCAGATTGTGCTTGTTCCCGTAATTCATTGTGTGATATGAATGGAGTCTCACCCACCGTCGGAAAGCTAAACATCCATCTTGTCGTGACATCGGGAAACGGCGAAAATCTTACCATCACCCTATTGATGATTTTGCTTACTCGTGTACTAGTCGTCGAAACCCTGCCTCGACTTCCAGGTTTTGGATGGATTGTGAAACATACAGTTGGTGTGCATGTTCCAAAGTCACTGGCCCTACCAGTGACAAATAGCTTATACCCGTATATCCCATGGCACGGAAATCGAATCGCCTTTGATTATACATTTCTTTTTAGTAGCCGTGGAATCTCCGTATGATGGTGACCTCCTTCATCACCGGGTGTTGCAAGGTATCGCACAATGAACCGTATCCATCATGATTCCCCTTATCCTGCCGCTGGTTCCCCAAGAACCAATCCAGTAAGCCAGCTTCCATTGCCGAACTTGCGCGTTTGAAGACGTCTTGTTGTAAAATCCCATGATTTACACAACCGGTGGAAAACGCCTTCGATTATTGAACTAGCTATCCTAGCCAGTGGAATTTGAATTGGATTTACCTATTCTCGCGATATCCAACCATCGCAAGAATCCTGCATAATTTTCGGTTAGATAATTGGAAACGTTGCCCTTGTTCCTAATCACTGCCGCCTCCATGAATAACAATCATTTCCCCTTGGCCCACCAAAGAGCATATAAACCGGGTCGTTATCGACATCCTGTACGACAACCTTTCCATCCAATAGAATTTGGAATTGGTTAGGAAAACCCATATCGGCGGCCTCCGCCAACATGTTCCTTGAATGCGATTTCCATTGTAGCTTCGTGAACACTCCTAGTGTCCATTTACCGTTGGTGGTTTGAGAGAACAGATACGGGCCAATGAACGACCGCCAGCTTTAATGAATGGTAGACGATGCTCTACACCGTCAGTCGCCGTGTTGAATCCGTAGAGTACCGTATTGGATAGAGTAGCCTGTCTTAGATCAGCTGATCGTTTCAGCTACAATCGATAAGTTGTTCCATTCAATTCCAGTTCTGCGCCACTGTATAACCTTGCTTATCCTCTGGACTGCGCAGCCAGAATATCAATGATTGCTAGTTAGTCCTGAAGGACGGTCTATGCTGAAGTGATGAACGATACTATCCCCTCTCCGTGTTCCGCAGTAGCCTTATCGTTGTGATTGGTAAATTGTCCTTAACGTCGACTCCATGTCAACCGAAGATTGAACGGCAGAAATCCCCCGAGGATGAGTGCACCTTGACATCGTTGATTAGCCTAGATCCTAATGTACAGTCATCGATTGTGTTGTTTTCCTCCAAATCGCACCGATATCAGCGTCCATAGAATGTTGAAATGTAGTGTTAGTGGGTTGCAATACTGGCTTCAGCCAGACATATACTGAACATGTGAATATTTACCTGGCAAAACAGGCGACCTTGCCCGTTCAGTAACAGCAGCTGGAGAAAACGACCCCGTCCAAAGTTGATTACTGCTCCAGTGAAGTTTTTGTGCATTATTTAGTTGTGTCTGCGAGTGTAACCCAATGACCGTAATAGACTGCTGATCATTAATAGTAGTCGAACATTCGGAATACTGCCCCGTTGTTGATGTAGTGTATAATATTACAAATAATGCCTTTGGTTGTTGCGGTTCAGCGCGCGTAGTCGATCCTTTTTCTCAACCGTTTGGTTCAACTTTCGATGATTAATGCCACAATTGTGTTCCAGTCACGCTTGATATTGTCGCCTATACCAAAAGGTTTTCCCAAAAAACCCAGTGTGAATGTTGGTTCTTGGACTTGATGCATTGCATCCACATTTGAATATGGTCTCGTTGGCTGGTTGCATCTCCGATAGGTGAATAAATCCCAATCCTCTCCACAGCAAATTAATTGAATATCTCGGTTGAATATCTTCCATACGATGTATAGCCAAGCCAAGCCAAGATTCGCGATGGCGATTTTAGTGTGAATACAGCTTTTGTTTGCAGGCTTTGGTATTGTTCGTTGCAATGGCGTCTCCGAATGGAGTTATACACCAGAACGATTTCCAGTTTCGTCGATGTACCTTGATGATAGGTTTTGCGATACCATGATACTTCAAATCGTGTACGATGAGAATATGGACTCGAAGAAGCTCCAGTTCCTCGAAAACGTGTTGTATACACTTTTACAATTATAAGTGGTAGCTGATTTGTTACGTAAAATCCGATGCTGGTGTTCTGTAGCGTGGGCTGTTGTTTGGTCAATGCGGATGGCACCCCTTGTTCCACAAAGGAGCCTTTGTATTGAATATATTGACACCTTTCCGAATAAAAGTCGTTCCGAATGGTTATAGTTGAGAACATAATCACCGACAACTACCACCAACCCTGAATAATGGTGTGTATAACGTGCATATTGGCTTCTATTGCCCAGAAAATTGTTCGTTGGAGTTTATTAGGCCAATTGTTAGAGTGTACGAATGCAATGGCGTCCCGTGAAAGGTGGCGTCGCGTTTGATCCTCGATGATGGAATAGCATACAGTGGAAATTTACCGGCCTTGATCCGGTTCGAAGGACCATAATGTCGGGGACCAACCTAGCCTTCTCCGATAGCTCAAATGATGTTGCTAGGCTCCCGACATCGATTAGGGTTGAGAAGATCCAAACGGGCAGAATGGCATGTGTTTTGCGACGACCTTATGTTGTTCCATTATTGGCCAGTATTATCGGAATCGACGTTTGGAGGTAAAAGGCCTCCAGTAAAACAAACACACGCGATATACACAATATATAACGGAATACACTATATATTTTAACTTTAACTATATTTTAACTTAACTAAACTACATGCAAACAAGAAAAGACATATTAAAACTGAGATGCGCATGCAAGCATCTTGACCGTCCTCCTTTATGATCTGGACCGGACTGACTAGTCGCTTTAGCCTCTCGGGGTAGTAAACCGACAAAAAACTCTCGCTATCAGCGTGGTACCGATCGGAAAGAGAGCAATGATCGATACACTCTTATCACTGATCGACGCCAAACGATCGTGTTTCCCGCCAAATGGGATCGTTGATACCAACACAAGGGGGTTGGTTACTCGACGTGTGAGTGCGGCTCCAGGGATGTAGTCCTACTCCCAAACAGTATGGTATATTGTGTCGTCTGAAAAATGATTTACCAATTAGTAGTAAAATTTTATTATATAAATCTATTACTTCACCACACATTGACTTCTGCCCATCCATTTTGTTTCTTGCCAATCAAACATAAATATTGAGGTTACAGCGATTGCAAAATAGAATCATGCGATTAATTTTAAAATGTAACAGATACACTTCCTCTAGTTTCATGCTAGACGCATTACAATGGCTCTCTGTGAAGCAAAGAATTTATTACTTGACTATGGTGCTCATTTTTAAAATTATTAATGGAATGCTGCCTCGATATTTGTGTGATCGAATTGAAAGAGGAAGTGATGTGTATAGGTACAACACTAGAAACGCGTCTGATGCAAGAGCACCTAACTTTTTATTTAGTAGGTCACAGAACTCCTTGTTGTACAAAGGAATAAGTTATTTCAATTCGATGCCTAGACATATTGAACGTGCGGCAACATTGGCGGAGTTCAAAACACTATGTATTTCACACGTAAAATCTGCTTTGCATACAGATTTTAATGTAGAATACATTTTAGCTTTCAATATAGGGGTCCCGTTTCAAAATATCGGCTGCGGCGCCGCGTCAGATTTTGAACGTTAATAACTTTTATCATACTTAACAGAATGATTTGATTTTTAGGCCAATTTGTTGAAAATATGTTCCTCTATGCTGTATTAAAATTTTAAGTATGTATAACATGCACTAATAACAAAAAATGTGTTTTGAAAAATCTTTCGAAAACGACTCGGAAAAGTAAAAATTTTCAGCCCATCCCGCACAGAGCCGTCAATATGGTGGACCAACCGAACAATAAAATAATGAAAAGTTTATATATACACGCCAAAAAATAATGAAATTTAAACGACATGTAAATCAATACGAATGTAAACATACAACGATTGAATCAAAAATTTGATTGAAAATTGCGTTAAAATCAATTGGAGCATCAAACAGCATACAATTTTACACTTTCATTCGTGTAATATTACATGCCATTCATTTTACAGCAGTATTCGAGTAAAAATACATTGAAGTGCATTGGTTTTCCGTTCATAGAAACTGTAATTTTCGATCCACGTGTAATATTATAATAAAATTCGTTGAAAAAAGCACGACATGTCGTGTGTATTTGTGGTGAAACTTAATTTTACATTTATATTCATGCTCCAAATATGTGCATGAAAATAAACTTAAAATTACAAAATATTTTTTTCTGTGTAGGTCCACTACATGTTTGTTCCTATGATTATTCGTGTTGAGTTGCTTGACAAGAGCAGTTGGTAGGGGAAATACGGCATATTCCTTTGGTTAGGCCATTAGAGGCCGGACGGAACGGAAAGGCTCATTCACGGCACGAGAACGAGCGAGAAAGCGATAGTAGTGCATATTAGCGCGATTATATAAATATCTGTCGGTCGGTTTTTCTCATCATTCGTATTCGTTCAAGTACTAGCAAGCAGCCAGTCCACCGGAGGAAAGCAGTTGGCAATGACGAAGGTCCGAAAAAGTGCCCCAGCTACAGGAACTGTCGCCATGCCAGTATTTCGCCCTAACTAAAGGGCAACGTTCAAGTACTAGCAAGCAGCCAGTCCACCGAAGGAAAGCAGTTGGCAATGACGACAGTCCGAAAAAGTGCCCCAGCTACTGGTGACCCATCGCAACCAACTACCGATCAGGAACTGTCGCCCTGCAAGAATATCGCCCCAACTAAAGGGCAACAGAGCAACTAATCTGTAGGCTATCGTTCCAGCGTCTGGTTCGTGAGATTGTACAGGACTGCAAAGTCGAGCTACGCTTACAAAGCTCAGTCGTAATGATGCCCCGAGAAGCCAACGATGCCTACTTGGTCGGTTTGTTCGAGGATGCAAAATAGTGCGCCAAGCGCATAACTTTCAGGCCAAATACATTAAACTGGCTCACCGTGTCCGCGGAGAGTGCGTCTGAATTATGCTCCCGCAATAAAACAATAAACGGTTCTTTACAGGACCAATTAATTGTGTTCTAATAAGAGTTAAACTGAAATTTACATTTTATGGTGCATAACAAATAATTTTCTGAAAGCTATATAAGAAATACGATGTGTGGAAAGAAAGAAAGAGAATTTAAATTATCCTCTCTCGCTCATTTTCGCGCACTGCTTTTCCATTCCTTTCTACTGCTAATACCATCATAATCAAAAAGAATGTGCGTATTCTCCCACCATCCCATGGCCAGTATCAGCGCTAACAAATAAGACAAAAGAATTTAAATTTGTGAAAATCTTTTCCTTCCTTCTTTTCAAATCTGCAACATTTCTTGCAAATATTGTTGGAATGTTTTTATTGAAAAACTGAACTGAAGTTTGCTAGCACTGGCCACTAGATTGAAGACGATGGAAAGACAGAATATTCGTTTTAGTTATGCTAGTATTGGTAGCCGAACGGAAAAGAAAGGCACAGGAATGGCACGAAAACGAGCGAGAGAGCGATAGTAGTGCTTTCTCGTGTGTTCATATATGAATATTGGTCGGTCGGTTTTTCTCATCATTCGTATTCGTTCTACTAGCAAGCAGCCTAGTACTAGCAAGCAGCCAGTCCACCGGAGGAAAGCAGTTGGCAATGATGACGGTCCGAAAAAGTGCCCCAGCAACTGGTGGCCCATCGCAACCAACTACCGATCAGGAACTGTCGCCATGCCAGTATTTCGCCCCAACTAAAGGGCAACGGAGCAACTAATCCGCTGGCTAACATTCCAGCGTCTGGTTCGTAAAGTTGTGTATTTAGGGTTACCAAATGGACTAAGAGCAAATTAAGGACATCCCTGCCAAATCTATTCGGAATTTGAGCCTGAATCATTTGTCACTTGAGCCAGAATACTGAAAAAAGGGATTCTGGCTTATTTTCCAGCAGTTGATCTGGGACAAATTTATATGGTGTAGTGCCAATATTGAACGAAGATAACCACTTTGGCCAAACCTCATATCGAGCTATCCAACAAATTCTGGTTACTGAGTAAAAGAACTTTTGGTTGGAATGAGTCGCAGAGAGTATTCATTAACAAAAACAATCGCTGGAAGTATTTGAAATTGACAATCGAAATTGATTCTCTTGGAATAAAGTTGATCTGAATAATTTAATACAGGGTGATTCATCATGACGTTTTTTGATCTCGCAAAAATTTGAAAAATTGAGTAAATCGCGAAATATTTATTTGTCAATCGAAAGCACATTTTTTGCCATTTATTGTTTGAAAACAATTTATTTTATATATTGACCATGTTGGCGCTTGAGGTAATCTATTCGACTGGTCCAATTTTTGATGACGGATTTCAAGTGGTATCTGGCTAATTAGGCGAGTAATGCTGGTTTCTGATGCTTGGGAATGTCACCGCCGCTATCTTTTCTTCAATGTGTGCTGGATGTGGTCGATTTGTTCGCTACTCATCCAATAACGAGAATTGCAACTTTTACTCTTTGATTGTATGGCGAATAGTGGAGTCAGTTGGCCGATTTTGTAGACCATATTATTGTCGGAGTACACGAAACACATTTCTCACAGATCGCTGATTTTCGAAATATAGTTGAATAATTTGAAAACGGTGAGCATACTGTGGTGGCACACAATACTAAACTACAATAACATGGCATGCCCTGTTAAAAAAACATCATGTTGAACCACCTTGTATATGCCAAGGTTTGAGAGTAAAAATAAGGACATTTGAATTAAAATAAGGACGCTTTCCAAAAACCTCGAAAATAAGGACATGTCCTTTAAAATAAGGACGGTTGGTAACCCTAGTGTATTACTTCAAAGTCGAGCTACGCTTACAAAACTCAGCCGTAATGAAGCCAGTGATGCCTACTTGGTCGGTTTGTTTGAGGATACAAAATAAGTTCTCCCCAGTGGATCAGCAGGAACTATGAAACATTCGCAATAAAATCATAATGCATGATCAGAATCGTCTCATTCCTTCATATTTCACTATTTCTAATTCTTTACATGTGTTGCTATATTTTGGAAGAGATCTGATAACTCTATCTCTTTTAATGGATATTTGTTTGTTTTGTGACAGCCAGAGTAAATTTGCAATGAATAACATTATTCCATCTTTGTGAGTTGCCATTCATCGAATAAATGTTTAGTCTATTGCTATTTATAGCAAATTTTATGCTCAACATTTGCCGCGAACAAAGTTTTTTGGTAACTTCTCATGGTTCTGTGTAATTTCACAATTTTCATGAATAGACCCATTGGGTAACTGTGAAACGATGGCGTATGGGGAACAGTGATTTTTTTTGTTTTTGTGGTCTGTCTCAAAATGTGAATGGGTTCCGATTTTCCATAGTAAATACTACTCATATAGTGCAAAATGAGTAAATTTGGGCAAGTTTTGTAGAAATTGTCTCTTATTTCAGGATTGCAGCTAATATGCATATATGGTGGTTCGATGTTACGCGATAATATAGTGGATTCTTTCGTAAACAAAAGATTTATAACTTTAATTCAAAGCGTTAGGATCATTCTTCGTCAAAACAAAAGAATAAAATTTATAAGTAGAATATTTCACTATAGACGACATCGTGTTTTATAGTTCCTACCCATGGGGCACACTGATACATTTTACCACCTACTGTTCATTATCCAAAAAATGTTATTTCCCGTGAATTTTACCAGCTGGAAAAAATATATGTATTAGTTAACAACAGAGTGGCACCATGTATCGCTTTTGGTTACACAAATAACATGTATTATCATCAAAATTAAATTGTAGAAAAAATGTGTTTCATTGTTACCCTCTCTCCCCTACGTAGGGGAGACTGAGGAGACTTGATCCCCTTTTTTATTTTTCAGTCCAACTCCGTGGAATGATAAAAAACTATGTATTTTTTTGTAGTTTTATATTGTTTCTAGGGATGACTAGTAATCATAAAAAATTTACATGGAAATATTATACTGGACATGAGCTATGAGCATTTCTGGAAAACAACAAAAAAATGGAAAATTTTAAGATTAGTGGAGACTCGATCCCTAATTTGGGGACACTTGATTCCTTTATGAAAACGTGTTTAAAAGAGCATGTAGGGTAATAAGCCTATTTTTGCCCTGTTTCTACTATCATCCTACCCATCTGAAGCCTTTGGTTAGAGCAGTGTCTGCCATCTTTGCTCAACGCATTGACTCAAATGGTATTGCGATAATGGGGGTACTCAATTAGAGATTTTGCTTCGCTCAAACAGAAGATTTTCACCATTCTCAAGACAATTTTGTTATTATATTGGCTCTTAATAATAGGCGAATGACCTTAACGTTAAAACCTCTATAATCGAAATAAAAAAAATGGACCTTAATAACAAATCAAAGAAGCTGAAATAATAAAATTATTGTAGTAATAATGAGGGACCCTTCTTAATAGGGCAAAAACGGGCACATTTCCCCATTCAATTTTATAAATGGATTGTAGTATTGATTAAATTGTTATGATTAGATATTGTTATTTTTGTGACTACATATTACGCATCTCTCACCTGATTTTTTTACGAATTCCCCATATCTCCGTGCAATTATTTGAAAGCTGTCTTTATTATGGTTGAGGAACGTCAAATGCGGGATGAATGGTTGCTACGTATACTGTAGTAAACAATTACAGTTATGTTTCTTTACGATGAAGCGTTCATTTTTGACATTTTTTATGACAACAATGACTTTAATTGTTCTGGTGTGAATTTGGTTATTTTCAGTGGTGTGTATGAAGTATGGCGAAGGGGAGCAAATCTCCACGAATTTGAAGGGATCACGTGAACCCATAGCATCTATTTCAGCAAACTTTAGTAACAATATAGTTGAACAAAAGAATCAGCTCAATCATAACGTATTCATATAATTGACATTCTCCTGTAATTCTGTATCCGAAAGTAGAGTATGTAGTGGGTGATTTTATCAATTTTATAAAAGTTTGAAAATTTGAAAAATAAATCTTCTTCAGTTCTTCTGAGACTTTTTTTAAATCGGTAAAAATTCGGTTACACAAAAGTCCAATTTCTTTTTTCTGTGTTAATGAAATTTATGTTTAGATAAAACTACGCAACTTTATAGTATATTCGATTAATGTATTCTGATCCGGCTTTGAGTTACAATGATGGGATCAAGTCTCCCCGGGGATCAAGTCTCCACAGTCACCCCTAACTTTCTCGCAAAAGAAATCAAACTGGCTCACAGTGTCCGCTGGGAGTGGGCGTAAATTACAATAAAAGCAACGGTTCTTTTCAGGACCAATCAATTGTGTTCTAGTGAGAGTTAAACTGAAACTCATTTTAAGATGTGTAACAAATTTTCAACAAGCAACATAATACGTTGTGTGGAAAGAAATAGCTTGCACACAGAACAAAAATTTAAATTATCCTCTCGCTCGTTTCGTGCACTGCTTTTCCATTTCTTTCTGCTGCTATTATCAGTATAATCAAAACGAATGTGCGTGTTCCCTCACCATCCCTCTAGTGATCAGTGTTGCTTCAATTGCATGTGTTTAAGAGAAACGTCTAAGTCGCACACTCAAAAAAATATTCTCGTTAGAGTTATGTGGAAAATCCTATACATTTGAATTTTGCTTTATCCGCTTTGTTCTACGTGATCTAGATAAGTTATATAAGATTGTCCGGTGCATGCTAGATGACTCCCTCGTATCATTTACGTGATTTACAGATATATAGTCGTTACGTGAAATTCCTGTGTGAAATAATTTCTAAAGCCATCAACATGGACGCTTTGCTTGCCGATTTGGAGCTACCAGAAAGTCTGCTCAATATTTTATTGAAACGTAAGTTTTTTTCGATCGAGATTTAATTTGCATGATTTCAATAAATTTGTTTTAAAATTTAAGAATGCGATCTTGGAATATTCGAGCTTTGTACATTCGACGTTGAAGAATTTCGAGAATTTCTCGAGCCAACCGGAGTGAGTTGGTGTTACGAAAATCTTTATCAAAAGATAGCGGCTTGGAGAAAACGAAATGTGAGTATTTGTCGTTAAATTCATTATTGTATGGCATTAAAAATACTTTTGTAGTCGCTCCGGAAGGAGAACGAGTAGAATGGCAAACACAAGATTTGTTCCAATACTCAATTCTTGCTTCCAGTTACTCCGGAGCAAAAAAATACCTTTTTTACTCCTGCTTGTTACCAGAAAAATACAGGAACGATTTACTTCCTGTTTGCACCGGAGTGTCTTCCAGTATCTCCTGGTACTGGAACAATACATTGTCGCCACCGGTTTTCAAAATCCGCATTATTTCCTTTAGATAATGTTTATATTTTATTTGCAGCGATCACGCATTACAGAACTTTTAAGCGGTGCGGTTTTAGAAGGGAAAACGCACCCTTCACCAAGTGCCGCAGCAAAAGACTATGAACTCGCAGTAGCTGAGGTATTCAGCGAAAACGAACAGGAAGCCATTTTTTCGAGTTCCTTGAAGCAGGAGCAGTTAGCGGTTGTTCCAGTCTTAGAGTGTCAAAAACAATACAAGTTAGAGTATACTCCCGGACGCTCGTCTGATATTGGACAACTGATTGCGACGTCCAATACAAACCAGTTTGTCGTCGGAAAAATATTATCTGAAGCCAATTCGCAACGTTCAGGCCTAGAAGAACTTAGATTCCAGCAGGGCATTGAGCAGCCGGGAGAAGATTCGCGAGAGTACTCCCCCTTCAGGTCCAGATCTGAATCCAGTGATCGTGAAAATGAACCCTATCAAGAGTGTATCGACCTTCCACAATCGTTGCAAAAGGAACGTTCGGTAGATCTCGATGCGGAAGACTTCAGTCAGAACGACGATAGGACGGAGCCCGCGTCGGAGCTGTTCACCCCTAAGTTCTTACTAAAGTTACTCGAGCAGACCGAGACGGGTAAAGATATTTTGGAGCGAGCAAAATTGGGTGAGCTGTCCGATGCGAAACAATTACAATTGGCAGGAATAATCGCTCGCCATCACCTTACATTGAAAAAGAAACTCAGCTCCGAGGATTTACAAACATACAGTTTAGCTGTTATCACGTTATTTAAATCGGAAAGAAAAGTAAAAATGGTAAGGATTGTTTAAAAGCAACAATTTAAAAAAAATATTTTCCAGGAGAACTACTATCTACCACGTGGTGGAGATCGGAAGAACCCTGGTGGAAAAATTGCGAACAAGATTGGGAATCTAAAGCAAAGTAAGAGGAAGAGTGACTTAAAAGAAGACCAGCACGCTAAGCAATTAAAATTCAGTGCGGATGCTTCTATCCAACATCCAGGTCTGAGTGATGCGGCAAAATGGTTAATGCTTAACCAGCAGCCTTGGTCAGCAGTTTTGGACAGATGGGCGGCCAGTTACAGCAATCGAAAGCAATATCTCCGCAACTCGAAATCGGTGCCGAAGTTGTTAAAAGATTTTCCGCATTATGCAAACACATTTGGTTATCAATTGGTATGTTAAATAAGCAATATGTTTAAATATACATATAAACTTACAGAGTCTTTTCTCGTCTTCGTTTCAGATTGATGCAGATTTTGAGCAGCTTTTTGATGACGCGCCCAACGGTTTGGAAACCTTAAAAAGTATCATCCCGAATTTGGAAATTTATATTGAGAAGAAATCCGTCGACCCATCAGCGGTTGGATTACTTGAATACCTCAAGAGTTCCAGTGAAGGTAAGGACTATTTCAACTTACACTTTTTATTAGTTTACGGTTTAGTAGAATTGTTGGGAAGGTCAAAAGGAAAAATGAAATCATGTACGTTAACTAACAAAATGAAATTTTGATTTCACATCTAAAATTAGACTGCGATTGAAATTTGTGAAATTCACCGACCCTAAGAATCTTGATATTTTGACTCATCCAGTTGTACCACGTGCCAGACTAGCAAAACAGAGAATTTTCATTAACTTCATTGCTTTTTGATCCTATTGGTTTCTCCATTTCAATCGAGCATCCTATACACCTACTAATGATGCACATGCCAACTCAGCAAAACAACAAATTGAATGCATTTTTGTTAGATTTGGCTGCCGATTTTTTCAATTCCAAGATTAGTTCTGTTGTTCTGTTAGTTGGGATACGCTACTGTTCTAGATCTAGTATAGTTTGTATACAATATTTCTAATATGCAGAATCGACAAAAACGACTCCTGTTTTATACGTGTTTTGACCAATGAACATTATCGAATGACTCCTGGAGGTTAATACTGAAGTAAACAATCAAGTGAAAATGTGGATATAACCAACAACTTCGCAATCCTATTCTATTGATATCGAAAGCTTACGGGCATCATTTTGAATATAGTTATTATTGTGATTTATTGGCGATACCCTGTTGGTTACATTTGTACACCTTGTCAGGTCAAGGATGGTGTAGTAATCCGTTCCGAAAAACGCAATCAAAGAATCAATGCAAAGTGGTTTTCTCACCACACTGAGCCGTATCCGGGACGAAATATGGACGAGACTCGGCCGCGTGCAGTTTCTGGTTTATTGTGTGCATTTTCATGAGACCATTATCACCAAAATTGGCTTGTCTGTATCCTGAACTCGTTACGTTTGCTAAGAATGCATCGATGGAAAGGCAATGCATCAAGACCGTTGCACAAACAGGTCCCAGCCCTGATCCATTCCATACAAGCCCCGCAGTGTGGATAACATTTCTGAATCAATTTAAAGCACTGTATCATTTTAACCCAGTAAACAATAATCTACAGGTACAATCTAAAATGTTGCTTCCTTGATCTGAGTTAAGGCATCTATCGACAGGTTACCGTAATATTGTTAAACAAATACAAATACTGTACAATTCTGTGCGCTTATAGTGAACGGTGTCATATCATGCAACGGAACATTCAATATACCCTGCTTTTTATAATAGCGGTACTAGGAAACCTAATCAAGGTTGGTTATATGGACCGCTAAACCGGTGCAATACTTGTTTTGGTTTTACAACTGCTCGTCACATTGAAACAGATAGAGTTTAGTAATAAGACTAAAATATTCTGTCTCCACTATATTGTTGATTTTTTCCAGCGGCATACACACCCTCGATTTAACAAAGTTCATTGTTACGATACAGAAAAAAAAACCGATGCTAAAACTAAATGATTTCAGCATATATCTGCTACAATACAATAAATCTCGACAAACATATGATTACGGCCTAAAAGCCAACTGTCAAAATTCTCTTTGAAAGGAAATTCCGGACAAATCGTTAATGACCAAACACAGTTCGTAGCAGTTAATGAAAGAGAAAACTTTTCTCTTTTGTTTACTACCAACACCTGGGATTGGCGATCAACGGTTTGTCCGGAATTTCCACTCAAAGCGAATTTTGACAGTTGGCTTTTAGGCCCTAATCATATGTTTGTCGAGAAATGCAAATCAGCTCGAAATTGACAATCACAATTCAAGAGTACTTATTCAAAAGGTCCTAAGTGACATTGAGCTCGAACTGAGAAAAACAAGGCTGAAGTTTCATGGAGCTAAAACAAATCCCTATTAGAGAACAAATATGTGTTTTGATGAAACAATTATGCCAATATAGTCTATGGACTATGCTCTTTAGGTAAATAATACTAAAAACATGAAATGTTTAGTGCTAATGTAGTTTTTAAGCGCTTTAAAATGATGCGTCCTTTTGAAAATTATAGGACCTTTCACGTAGGTCTTTTTTCGGGCCTAAGAATCATACGACGCTGCACATAAGGCTTTTTTCAGCAAAGGTACCTCTTACGACGAATATTGAATATCTTCAAAGTTTTCGACAAAATGAGCACCGGAATACGAATGTTCTTCATTACTCTTGTAAATAGTTGCACTGGATTTAACAGAAGTCTTGCAGAAAAAAATTGCGGAAAACTTTAGTTTATATTAACAAACCATTGGCTGGAAGTGGTTAAAACCAAAGAATGGCATGTTACTTTAGAATAACTAAGCTTTCCAATTATAACTTAATTTATTATACTTTCTAAATTCAACTTCGAAAATAAGTCGCATAAACAGAAGAAAATAATTTCTTTTATTTTGATGCTTAGGACGTTTTTACTAGGTACCTATGTGCAGTTTGAAAAACATAGAATAAAATGAATCATGCGTCGTTTTTGCATGGCGCCTATGAACAGCAGCAGAGGTTTTGAAATGTTTCACACATAGGTCCTTTCAATTTAAAAGGTCTCAAGTGTAAAATTTCAAAATATGATCATGAAAACTTTGCGACTTTTTATATAATGCTTGTTATTTTGATAAATACTGGGTATAATGAATCCTGGTTTTCGGTAGTCGTTAGCTATGTTGTAATCACATGCTCGGCTGCAAATAACTCAGTTTGTTTACATTTGTCACTAAGGACTATTTGAATCAGCACTCTTGAATTATTATAACAAATCTGAAAAGGGGCCCCAATTATTGGTTCGAATTAAAATTCGCCGAAATGTCAATTGACAATAAGTTCATCTAGATCTGTGTATTATGAGTCCCGTACAGAGAAATGCACAAAACTGAATTAGGCAATCCATTAGACGTTTGTTTGACAATTCAGCGGTGGGTTCTGTCAACAAGTCTACTCCTGCGAACAGAAAAACTCGTCCGACAAATAACTTTGTTAGTCCGATTCGTTTGATGTTGGATCGAGTCAACGATATTGTCGGACGTCGCACCCCTCGGAGTAACGTCAGAATAAGTAAACAAGAAATAATCAGCTGATCAGAAACGTCTCATGGATTGCCTAATAAAATGAGGACTACTTTATTTCTGGCACGCACAGTTTTTGCTGCCACTTTGAGTGACTTCAATCGACTGACAATAAATTCATATGGAGTGAATTGAAAACATACTGTTTCGTGGCTTACAGCACTTTATTTATAATACTCTATGTAATTTATCGTACATTGTTACAAAAGATTATAATAGTATAAAGTGACTTGTTTGGTCGATTGAAATGTTTTGCCATAATATTATTTTTATCAACTCTAATACTTTTCGTGCATTTTCTTCGAAAGAAGAATATTTGTTTACTTTGCACGATACGTAGCCACTGACATGTTCGATAGGTAGATTAGGTTTCACTCTGGGCGAACCTTTAAACATGAACAACGCCTTTGGGTTCATCCTGAGTGTTAATTTGTGTTTATTGAATTTTACAAGATGACGACACGAATGGACTCATGGTGAATGAAGTTCATGTTTGATAATTCTTGGTGTTTGTTTGCTACGTCAGTTGTGTGAGTTAGTGTGCAACGGTTCGAACTCACGTAACTCCCATGTAAACAAATCACCGAGAATTGTCAAATGAAGTTCATCCGGCTCATTTTGTGAGCTTATATCGGTTGGTGTAAAACCTAATATTTTGCTATTTTTATTCCACCATTCAAGATGCCTACCTGACTCTGTTCAAAACTGTTAGTTTCACATTTATACTCCATTTGAAAAGAATGGCCTATTAAGCAAAGTCAAATTTTCGAAGAAAAATGTATGTTTCGCTGTTTTGTTTCCTTTGATTATATATCGAATTAAAATTTATCTCAACTATTTTTCACTTTTCTATTTTGTAGTATTTAGTCGCATAGTGCTACCCCAATAAAAAACGTCATCTGCGAACTTTAACCTATATAGTGCAACTATTCCACATATTGTTTGGATGATACCCTGAATGCGTCGTTGGGCTAAGGTATGCATAAAATGAAAACCAACGCAGCTAGACAAATCCTGGGACGGGACTCGCGGGTAGATATTTTCTTTTTCTCTCGATTATACCTTCATGTCCTTTCTGTTTATTCACATTTTCGAGTTGGTTGTTCAAACTTGTACCTTCTGGCGCCTAACGTGCATAAGTACCTTACTATGATTTGAAGTTCTAAAGCTACTAAAATCTATATCTAAAAATTTTTACATTACTGATTATTTTAAATTTTGAAAATGTCTTCATAAAATACCATGCAGATTACAGACACTGCATACTAGTAAAATAATATTGGCAACGCTAGCAAAATGTAAACACAAATGAACACTCCGGATGAACCTATCGTCAATTGACATTTCGACGAGTTTTAATTCGAGCCAATTATATGGGCACAGCAAAATGTAAACACAAATGCCCCCTGTACACGCCACCGAAAAACTACCTAAAATTCAGTACTTTTGACTCAATCTCGTGGTATCGTTCAGGGAGGAAAAATTAGGTAAACCGTGTTGAAGGAAGTTTCCATTTAACTACTGCAAAAATAATAACTCAACCTTGAGTTTAATTTACTTAAATTTAAGTTGAATTTACCTAATTTTGAGTATACCCCAAACAACTTAAAAGTACCTTACTGCACGGAAGACCTCGACTAAGTCGAATCTCTCGTTTTGTTTTTGACAACACTAATAAGTGCGAAAGCGACGCACAGCTCAAAAGTACCTAAATCTAAGTTAAAAGAACTTATTCTGTAGGTTATTTTACGGTTGCGTGTACATCTCATACCAGTTACAGACACTTTATACACAGACTAGCGAAGTGTCAAAAATTGCAGCCAAACAGGACTGCAAAAAGAGCAGCCAAACGAGCATGATGGTTTTGAGAGGGGAAGTGCAAGAGGAAGCCCATGCAAAACTTATGGAGTTTCCGTGATGCCAGTTTACATCCATGGTTGCTAGTTTTACTATTTTTCTCTCTGCTAGTCTGTTATATAAAAGGTTTGTTGCAGTGCACGGAAGTCACTCGGGAGTAAACAGGAGCAAAAAATTCTTGCTCCTTTTTACTCCGGTTTGCTACCAGAAGAAGAAAAAAGTGAAGAAGAGAGTACAGGAACAATTTTATCCGTAGTACTTCCAGTTTCTCCTGGTACTGGAACAGACCTAAAGTGTCTGTAGTACCAGTACGATGTGGCGTAAACCTAATGTCAATTGACATTTCGACGAGTTTTGATTCGAGCCAATAATAGGGGCACCTCGCAGCTACATTGTTTTCAAAAAATAAGGCAGGGAGTAGGCTCTAGTGTCATTTATTTTCAAATGAAACTAATTAGAATGCTTCAATGCACTAATTGAGAACTCTTGATCATTTTTGATTTTGTTGGCTAGTATATAATATATATTATCTTGTATTTAGTGATCGCCATGACAACTTTGGTAAATATGATAGTTTACTACTTTCTGCGCACTCTAACGATATTGTTTTCAAGAAAAGGTCTAGTCGGGTGTTGTACGTTTCGATGAGCTAAACGTAAAATCCCCATAATTATGTTAGCACACACCATGGGAGAGTACCTGTGGAATAGCTTCGATAAATGCAACATACTTGGTGCACTATTGGCACTCGTTTCAATGAGTATTCGACACATTTTCTCAGGTGTAACGCTGGCAACTATTACTAAATATGTAGTCCTTAGATCGATTATCGTTGTTAAGCAAGATGGATGGAACACAATATTCATTGTTCTGTGTTGTCCTGTAAAAAGGGCTCGAATCTCGCTGCCAGTGATGAGTGAGTTTCAGTTCGAGTGTTATCGTAACATCTTGGCCGATTCCCCTAAAAATTATGAAATTCATATTTTGCCTTATTTTTCTGCTGCACGGAATAATCTGTAATGGATATGGGAGAAGGATGCCAAAAAGTTTGGGAAATGTTATAAAAACAGAACTTGTGACAAATGGCATCACATTGGAGTAGCTTAACAAAGAAATCGAAGCGTTACACCAGCAAGGAATTCTCTCGGCTTTTGAAATGAAAAAAATCCTTACTTGGACAGAAAAAAATGTTTCCTACCGGAATGTGGAACGGATGCACTACGATTTTTATTGTGTTCCAACAACGCAAAAAAATATTTGATCAACTTCAACATCCAAGAATGCCACACCGACAGACTGTTTTTCAACAAGATCTGACAAGCCACTCGGTACACACTCGGATGCGTTAAACGCTTCAATTCTAAGGAAAAATAATTGGCCAAAGTGTGCCTTTCCGAGATGGATCTTTGGATATTGAGCCGATTGGGAAACACTATAGCAGTGTTCGATAAATCGCTGGAAACCTACAACTTCCACTTGGCGGCGGCTGTTTGGAAGACGTTTTTCCACAGTAATTTCTGCGATGTTCACTAGGTAAGTCTGATGTTGGTCACTTACCGGGTCGTTAGCATACAAGACACCTGCGGAATAGCTTCGATAAATGCAACATACTTGGTGCATTATTGGCACTCGTGTCGATGAGTAATTTGACACATTTTCTCAGGTGTAACGTTGGCAACTACTACTAAATATGTAGTCAGAGCCAGAGATGGGAATTATCATTCATTCGCATGATTCTTGGCGAATCCGTTAATTGCTTTGACAGCAGCCAGTCGTTCATTCACGATCCGACTAAAACTCTCCAAACGAACACAACTGAACGTAGGTAGAGATGAACTTCCGAAAAAGTGAGCCAGGTAAAAGAATGACACGTACTATGTTGAATGAAGAAGATTGTGGTTCTTTGTTCGCGGATTGAATCGGAAGATTGAATTGTAAACATTCACAAGTGAATCAACTTTTAATTCACAAATGAATGTGAGATTGTATTCTCCAGTTGGGTTAGGTCAACTTTATACTGCAAATGTACACTATAATCAATATTGGGAAGTATATTACACTAGAATCCACTTGAAATTGATATTGTTATCTGCACGGAATCGTTTTATGAAGTTATTTCTGGGCAAATGCATGCTTGTACGTGACTTACATGAAAATTGTATAATTAACAATTTCGTATTTTTCAAACAATCCATGTTACGGCTCCGCGGTTAGGCATTCTCGTTTGGTGGTGCTGGTAAATACAGTACTGCGTAGAGAGCATTGTGCATTTTAAAAATGTTCCTTTTGAAATTTTCGAGCATTAGCGGTACTTGCTTATATTTGCAATTCTCATCTGCTTGCAGCGGAATTTTCTGCCCTCCTCCTGGATAACTTGCAACAGGATCTTTTTCTGGATACAGCGTCGTTTCATTCTAAAAATTGTGTAATTCTACACAAGAAGAGTTAACGAGATCGGGTTTCACAGTGGGAGCATGTTAGTGGATGAATTCAAATTGATTGTTTCGTGAAATGATTTTTCCCATGCCTGGTCAGAGCGATTGCGTTTTTAGATCAGAGTTGCTCTAGGTTCGCTCGGAGCTGTCACTTTTGTATGGAAACTGTAAACATTAGAGCGAACCTAGGGCGACTCGATTCTAAAACCGAAAACAGCATAAGAGATGGAACACAATATCAATTGTTCTGTGTTGTTCAGTAAAAAGGGTTCGAATCTCGCTGCCGGTGATAAGTGAGTTTCAGTTCGAGTTTTATCGTAACATCTTGATTCCCCACAAAATTATAAAATTCATATTTTGCCTTAATTGTGGTTTGTTTCTGAACCGGCAGATTTGATGAGATGTGTGAAATATTGGTTGCTTCGGAGGACAACATAGCGTCCCCAATTCTACATTTACATTACATAATTAGTGTACAGCCATTATGAGATTCTAAGGTGGGAAGACAATTTCCGCTACGGAGCCAGAAATGATTTTTTGTTGTCGACGCAGTGTTGTTTGACTAGGAAACTAATAATTTGTATTTGTATGTTTATTTGTAACGATAGCCTGTTAGTGTATTTGCCTTATATCTAGTCAATAACTATTGTATATATATATATATATATATATATATATATATATATATATATATATATATATATATATATATATATATATATATATATATATATATATATATATATATATATATATATATATATATATATATATATATATATATATATATATATATATATATATATATATATATATATATATATATATATATATATATAATAAATATATATATAATATATATATATATATATATATATATATATATATATATATATATATATATATATATATATATATATATATATATATATATATATATATATATATATATATATATATATATATATATTTATTATATATATATATTTGGAAAGAGTGTCTCTTCATAATCACAGTAAAAGGATTTGACTAGAACTGATTTTTCATGAAAATATTAATGCACACAACATGCTTACAAACTAAAAAAGTAAAGCGTTTAATTGTTGAATTTCGACTTTGTTGTGCCTGCTAGCATAAAGATATGCTTATGCAACCAAATATTTTTGTCCCCTACCAGTATTATGAAAACACGTCCTTATTAATACTGTTTAAATCGATTCTTTCAGATACAAGAGTGTGTAGTTTACTACTACTGCTAAATACCGTATTACCGCCAATATCCGCAGGCACAAGATATAAGCCGACCATCTACGTTGCCCAGTGCGACACAGTTATTTTTGCCAAGGATGAAGAAGAGATCAAATCGAAAGTAGCTAGCGTGAATGCTGAGTACAGTGAACGAGGTCTACCAATAGTACCAAAGTTGGTTTTCATTGGAAGTGGGCCGAATGATCTCGGAGGTCGGTATTTCGTCAAGTTTGCTGAACTGCAATACGAACTTTCATCGGCGGCCAGAGCAACGGACGTACTCATTAAGTTGACAGCTGTATTTGGAACACCATACTCGAGGCTCTCGAAGTTAATTTGGCACTTTCTCACTGGTGTCGTGTACAGTATCCCACAACGAGAATCCTACGCGAGTATTAACAAATTGCGCAACTTTTTGTCCACAAAACTACCGCCTAAGCTATCAACATGATCAATTGCATGCTAACCGACTGTGAACAAATATTTTCAAATGTATTTGACTATCTTCAGCATCTCAAAGACTTGCATCAGGTTCCCACAAATTTTTGTTATCGATGTACAGTAGGGCCATGCAATCAAATATTTTCAAAGTTATATCCATTTAAAAAACATATAATGCGTCACCAGCAAGATCTTTCTATTAATTTGAAATTCGTTAAAAATAGTCAAACAGTACCAGTCACACCACCTGAATTACAGTTATTACAGTCGCATCCAACAAAAAAATTCAAATCAAATACTGAAGAACTAGAGACAGGCTTATGTACAAATAGTTTAGATAATATTGAAAAATCTGCGCTCAATTTTACGTTAAATTTGCACGCGAAAAGTAATATTACTCGGAAAGACGTGTATTCAGTTCAGAACGAAGTAACGTTGCTGCTAACACAACTTGCCAACCACATTGAGAGCTTGAATATAACTACATTAGATTCAGAAAACGATTTTTTCTTTAGAAGTACAATTAATAGGATGAAAACTATGTTTAAAGGAATAAATTCAGATTTCACGCTCTTCAAATACTTAAAAAATGTTACTGGCATACAGCTACCATCGATTATTACAGTGGAAAGGTTAGAGAAAAATATTGCCACGATAATTGATGTGGAAATCGACACAGACATAAATAAAAATTTTCTTGTACTCATACCTATTGCGAATCAAATAAGGGCATTTTTTGAATGTGAAGATATATTTGAACGCACAGTAGAAAATCAGGCACTTTTGGAAAAATCAACATCGATTACAAATTTTGTGAAAGGATCATTATGGCGCAACATAAGAGAAAAATACTGCAATGATATTATAATTCCCGTTTGGCTTTACTCCGACGAATTTGAGATAAACGATTCACAAAGCTCTCACAACAATCGACATTCGGTTTGCGGAATATATTATAGCTTCCCTACAATCCCAGATGAATACTCTGCAAAATTAAGAAACATCTTTGTCGCTGGAATGCTGAAAAAAATTGACATCAAAGACGTGGGAATAAACAATCTAATTACACCATTAATAGAAGAATTTAAAAAAAATAGAAATTGACGGTATAGAACTAAACATACATAGTGATATCGTACTCGTTAAATTTGTTCTATGTCTGTTGCAAGGCGATAATTTAGGCATACATGCCATGCTTTTATTATCTAGTGGCTTCAATGCGACATTCTATTGTCGCTTCTGTAGAAGACCAAAAGAATTACTGAAAACAGATATTAAGAACATCCAGATTGTTTCCGTCGACGAGTAGACTATAATGAAGATATTGATATTGATAGGCATTGTGACACCGGTATCACAGGTTGGTCATTATTTAATGATTTACCATTTTTTCATGCTATGGAAAATAGAAGCGTTGATGCTATGCATGATCTATTCAGTGCGGGAATTTGTAAATATGGATTGGTTAAGGTATTAGATTACTGCATATATTAAAAAAAATATTTTACTCTAAGAGATTTAAACATACGTAAGAAAGAAGTTGGACAAGTATCTTTGGATAACGAACTTACAAGAATGCCTGACATTACAGATTTATACATTAGTAAAGAAAGACGAAAATCAGTTTCACTCAGAATGACATCTAATGAAACGCGTATATTTTGTCACTTTTTCACATTATTAGTAGGTCAATATATACCACAAGGTGATCCTGTTTGGCATTATGCTTTGAAGTTAGTGTCGCTGGTTGATTTATGCTTAAAGCGTTCATTCTCAGCAGAAGAAATTGAACGGCTAAGAGAGTTAATTACCTGCCATCACTCTTTGTATATAAAACTTTTCAAGAAAGATCTTAAACCAAAACACCACTTCGTCTTACATTACCCAAGCATAATATTATCTTCAGGACCAATACAAAATATAATGTGCTTTCGCAATGAAGCTAAGCATAAAGGTTTCAAACAGTACGCTCATGCAATAACATCAAGGAAAAACGTTTGCTATACGCTGTGTGGTAAATCCTATTTGCAATTCTCGAACGATTTTCTTAACAAGAGCTTTTTCGAACAGGATGATCAAAGTAGTTTTCGTGTGTGCGATATTAGATGTCGTAATTATTTTCATAAAATTATTCAGCCACTAAAAATTGATACTAACTATACTGTAATGCTTTCAAGTTCTATTATTCACAAAGGGAATAATTATAAATCAGGTATGTTTGTTGTAGAATGTTCTTTCAATGTCCCCGTTTTATACGAGATAATTGAAATGTTGTACATAGTCAATAACTTACACTTAATTCTACAGGTCTGGGTTCTTATAATGAACATTATTTAGCTTACGAAACAACCGGTTGTACAGATATCGTTGACATTTTAAGTATTGACTTTATCACTAGACCTCCGTTTATGATTCATATAGTTAATGACAAAACCATTGGAAGAAAACAAATGTTTAGAATTAAGAATGATTTCTGTAATAAATTGTCGTAAAATATCTATCTTCGTTAATCTTTCTCTAATTCCATTATCCTTATTGTTGAGGGTCATCTCGAGAATTTCAATACTACCCTGTACGGAAAACTAGTACTAATTTTAAATGTAACATTCATTTATTGTTCTGGTGAATATAAAGAGGAAATTATTGAAAACTAATACACCGCCGTGTAGTTTTGATGTTATTCCAAAATAAATATCACATTTCGACAAATGAATGTTACGTGAAACTCCCATAGCTGGTATTAGCATTTCCCGTAGAATACATTGGATCTGTATATTATTTTGAGCTGTGGTCAACTAACATTAATGTATCGGGTATGTGCAATGAAACTTACGTGAAAAGTGAGGTGAAAAATTACCATGCATGTTTTCACGTAACTCTGAAGTGAATAATTTTTTGAGTGTAGATTAGCAGGCCTAGGTTGCTTTGGCAGACAATCAAGCTTCAGTTTAGTAATTTATATCCTTGACCTGATATACAGTCCTGTACTGACAAATTTTCGTAATTAATACAAATTTGTTTTATTGGTTACGAAAATCTGTCAGTACAAGACTGTATATCAGGTCAGTAGTTTTTGAGAGGAAAAATATGAGAACAGAGGAAAAAGCTCTGGTCACGACACACTCTGCATCAATTCCGTCCATCATCACGTTTACACTCCCGGTGAAAAAGTGAAATATCCACTGCGAACATATTTCCCCGTGGAATATTTAAAATTATCGGGGAATATGAATATTTTTGCATTGATTCAATTATATCAAATAATTGTGCATGGATTTGCTGAACAGCGATGACATTTATATTCACCACACTTCTGTGAACTTACCTACCAAAAAGCTCACCTACCAAAAAGCTCACCTACCAAAAAGCTCCCCTACTAAAAAGCTCACTGAATACAGACTTCCACCTTAAAAGTGCTTTCTAGATAAAGCTCACAGCCTGGTGGCGGGAATCGGAACTACTGGAGTTGCCATAATTATCGAGCAAATAAACTGTTTTTAAATTTTGCATAAGAAACACAAAATGACTAACAACCACATAATGTTTAGTCAATTGCCCATACTTTTAGCTATCTCCTGGTGCATTGTTTATTCCAGGAAAACCTGGGTGCTGAGAAATTATTTTTTTAGTAAAAATATAATCTATCAAAAAGCTTATTTACTAAAAACCTTCCTTACCATAAAGTTAACTTGTCATACTGAATGATATTGGTTCACAGACATGGGGGCGAGAAATTGATTTTAATATTAATTAATAGTAGAAACATATTCCACCTACCAAAAAGCTTATAGCTACCTACCAAAAAGTTCGTCTGCTAAAAAGCTTCTTTATTAAAATTTTACCTGTATGCCACATGTATCCGCACCCTGGTGACTCAAAGTTAAACATCGCTAATGTAATGATACGCGTGTGAATCAGTTCTCATCATTCGTTGGATGGTAGAGTTGGATTTAGATGTCCGATTTTTAGTTAGGTATAATAGAAAAACTTGTTTTAATCCACCTAGCGGTGCAATTGTGCCTTTCTCAATCATGAACATGAGAATTTTTGCGTTGTTTATATTCATTATAAGCTTCCAAATGTATATATTACATTTTTATTATACACGACATGACAACTATATACAAGAATAGAAATCATTATTCGAGTTCTAAAACTTTGTAAAAGAAAAAACAGCCACGGTAATATTGAATTGAAAAAAGGTGCGAAATCGGCAAGTTCCAAAAAGTCGATCTTTACAAAAAAAAATTTTCGATATAACATAAAATCTCGACGTTTCATGCATTTTCAAGATGTTTGGCATCAAAAATACGAATTCGATTTCTGAATCATGGGGTCCCCCCTCGAAAAAAAAAATTTGAGTTCCGGCTTATATGGGAATTTCATATGTGACCGGACGATTTAGTCTATATTTCCGGACCCATATAAGCGATCCGTACGAAATTTTATAGACATCTGTGGGGATATTATAGCTATCATTTGGGACTAAGTTTGTGAAAATCGGCTCAACCATTTCCGGGAAACTGATGTGAGTTCGTCAATTTTGAAAGATGGCAGCTTTTCCCGGGCACTTCCGGAACCGTCTATGGTGGTCAATGTAGTCAACAAAAGTTTGGTTGGCCGTCGGTGACCTAGAACAGCAAATTGAAGTTGTTTGAGAGACATTTTAGCGAAATTTTTACCTTTTTTGCTTTCATCGGACTATCGGTTTGAACCGCAATTTGCTATGTGATCGCACGCCACAACCTCCAGAAGTCGGATCGGGATGAAATTAAATAGTCATTTACGGGGACGCAATACCTTTCATTTGAGACCAAGTTTAGTTGAATCGGTCTAGCCATCTCCGAGAAACCGATGTGACTGTTATTCTGAATTTAGATGCTTCCGCCGGGGCTTCCGGAACCGATGATGGTGGCCAATGTGGCCAAATAGACTTTGAATGGATGTTAGTGACCTAATACTACAAATTGAAGCAGTTGTGGTCATATTTTGGAAAACTTTTCTCCTTTATACATTCATTGCAGAATTTATTAAAATCGACATTTTCTGCGTGTTCGTACTCATCACCCTGTAATTCCGAAACAGGAAGTCGGATCCATCAGAAATTCAATAGCAGTCTATGGGAACGTTGCACCTTTCATTTGGGACTAAGTTTGTGAAAATCGGTTCAGCCATCCTGAGAAAAGATGGTGAGATTGTGTTCGCGTACACACACATGGTTTTCAGAGCAATTGCAATACCTTTCTATTGAGAAAAGCAAAACGTCAATCTCGAGCGTTAAAGTTATGTAAAAAATAACAGTTTATTTGAAAGTGATTAGTAGATCACTGCCAGGTGTGTTAGTGAACTTGATTGAATTGATAGCTGATCCCAAAAAGAATAAAAAAACAACCACTAAGTCAGTAGAGATATGCTGATATGGCATCGATTCGCTACTGTTTTAATGGATATTCGTTCAATTATATACACAAGTATAAACTTGTTTGTAAGAACATGAATGTCTCCTGTGGCTAGGTTACTGAATTACGTTACTGTTGAGTGATTGTAATTATGATAATCGTTCAATTCCAATTTATACCAAGTTTAATCTCATAAAGAACCACACGCTGATAAAATGTTTCGATGTCTTCGGAATACAGCAACCCTTTATTAGAATTAATAGAACTTCTCGATCTAGTGTATGTTGCAGAGGCGCATATAGTGTACCTAACCCTCTTCTTCTCCTCATGCCGTTTGCTACCGGTACTGTTGCAAGCCTTTCCTTGCTTGAACTCAAATCATCGGAAAAGTATTTATAGAGCGAATCCGAATGACTATGTTCAATTCGTAATCCCACGATCTAAAGTTTCCAATGGATCTGTTTAAAATGTTAAAAAATATGATCATGAATGTAAGACTTATAAAAACGTAAGTTTAAGGTATTTCAGAACCTTCTACTTTTAGCTATCTCCTGGTATAGTGGCTATTCTAGGAAAAGCCCGGGTGCTGCGAAATTAATTTTTTAGTAGAAATATAATTTATCTACCAAAAAGCTTCCTTACCATAAAGTTTGCTTGTCATACTGACTGATATTGGCTCAAATATTTTTAATTTTGAGTGAACCACAAAATTGTCCATTAACCGGATACCGTCTAGTCGATTGCACATACTTTTAGCTATCTCCTGGTATAGTTGGTTATTCCAGGAAAAGGCCGGGTGCTGAGAAATTAATTTATTAGTAGAATTATAATTTATCTACCAAAAAGCTTCCTTACCAAAAAGTTTGCTTGTCATACTGAATGATATTGGCTCAAATATTTTTTAATTTTGAGTGAGCCACAAAAATTGTCCAGTAACCGGATATCGTCTAGTCGATTGCACATACTTTCAGCTATCTCCTGGTATAGTTGGTTATTCCAGGAAAAGGCCGGGTGCTGAGAAATTAATTTATTAGTAGAATTATAATTTATCTACCAAAAAGCTCATCTACCAAAAAGCTTCCTTACCAAAAAGTTTGCTTGTCATACTGAATGATATTGGCTCAAATATTTTTAATTTTGAGTGAACCACAAAATTGTCCATTAACCGGATACCGTCTAGTCGATTGCACATACTTTTAGCTATCTCCTGGTATAGTTGGTTATTCCAGGAAAAGGCCGGGTGCTGAGAAATTAATTTATTAGTAGAATTATAATTTATCTACCAAAAAGCTTCCTTACCAAAAAGTTTGCTTGTCATACTGAATGATATTGGCTCAAATATTTTAAATTTTGAGTGAGCCACAAAATTGTCCAGTAACCGGATATCGTCTAGTCGATTGCACATACTTTTAGCTATCTCCTGGTATAGTTGGTTATTCCAGGAAAAGGCCGGGTGCTGAGAAATTAATTTATTAGTAGAATTATAATTTATCTACCAAAAAGCTCATCTACCAAAAAGTTTGCTTGTCATACTGAATGATATTGGCTCAAATATTTTTAATTTTGAGTGAGCCACAATATTGTCCAGTAACCGGATATCGTCTAGTCGATTGCACATACTTTTAGCTATCTCCTGGTATGGTTGGTTATTCCAGGAAAAGGCCGGGTGCTGAGAAATTAATTTATTAGTAGAATTATAATTTATCTACCAAAAAGTTTCCTTACCAAAAAGTTTGCTTGTCATACTGAATGATATTGGCTCAAATATTTTTAATTTTGAGTGAGCCACAAAATTGTCCATTAACCGGATACCGTCTAGTCGGTTGCACATACTTTTAGCTATCTCCTGGTATAGTTGGTTATTCCAGGAAAAGGCCGGGTGCTGAGAAATTAATTTATTAGTAGAATTATAATTTATCTACCAAAAAGCTCATCTACCAAAAAGCTTCCTTACCAAAAAGTTTGCTTGTCATACTGAATGATATTGGCTCAAATATTTTTTAATTTTGAGTGAGCCACAAAATTGTCCATTAACCGGATACCGTCTAGTCGGTTGCACATACTTTTAGCTATCTCCTGGTATAGTTGGTTATTCCAGGAAAAGGCCGGGTGCTGAGAAATTAATTTATTAGTAGAATTATAATTTATCTACCAAAAAGCTCATCTACCAAAAAGCTTCCTTACCAAAAAGTTTGCTTGTCATACTGAATGATATTGGCTCAAATATTTTTAATTTTGAGTGAGCCACAAAATTGTCCATTAACCGGATACCGTCTAGTCGATTGCACATACTTTTAGCTATCTCCTGGTATAGTTGGTTATTCCAGGAAAAGGCCGGTTGCTGAGAAATTAATTTATTAGTAGAATTATAATTTATCTGCCAAAAAGCTCATCTACCAAAAAGTTTCCTTACCAAAAAGTTTGCTTGTCATACTGAATGATATTGGCTCAAATATTTTTAATTTTGAGTGAGCCACAAAATTGTCCATTAACCGGATACCGTCTAGTCGATTGCACATACTTTTAGCTATCTCCTGGTATAGTTGGTTATTCCAGGAAAAGGCCGGGTGCTGAGAAATTAATTTATTAGTAGAATTATAATTTATCTACCAAAAAGCTCATCTACCAAAAAGCTTCCTTACCAAAAAGTTTGCTTGTCATACTGAATGATATTGGCTCAAATATTTTTAATTTTGAGTGAGCCACAAAATTGTCCATTAACTGGATACCGTCTAGTCGATTGCACATACTTTTAGCTATCTCCTGGTATAGTTGGTTATTCCAGGAAAAGGCCGGGTGCTGAGAAATTAATTTATTAGTAGAATTATAATTTATCTACCAAAAAGCTCATCTACCAAAAAGCTTCCTTACCAAAAAGTTTGCTTGTCATACTGAATGATATTGGCTCAAATATTTTTAATTTTGAGTGAGCCACAAAATTGTCCATTAACCGGATACCGTCTAGTCGATTGCACATACTTTTAGCTATCTCCTGGTATAGTTGGTTATTCCAGGAAAAGGCCGGGTGCTGAGAAATTAATTTATTAGTAGAATTATAATTTATCTACCAAAAAGCTCATCTACCAAAAAGCTTCCTTACCAAAAAGTTTGCTTGTCATACTGAATGATATTGGCTCAAATATTTTTAATTTTGAGTGAGCCACAAAATTGTCCAGTAACCGGATATCGTCTAGTCGATTGCACATACTTTTAGCTATCTCCTGGTATAGTTGGTTATTCCAGGAAAAGGCCGGGTGCTGAGAAATTAATTTATTAGTAGAATTATAATTTATCTACCAAAAAGCTTCCTTACCAAAAAGTTTGCTTGTCATACTGAATGATATTGGCTCAAATATTTTTAATTTTGAGTGAGCCACAAAAATTGTCCAGTAACCGGATATCGTCTAGTCGATTGCACATACTTTTAGCTATCTCCTGGTATAGTTGGTTATTCCAGGAAAAGGCCGGGTGCTGAGAAATTAATTTATTAGTAGAATTATAATTTATCTACCAAAAAGCTTCCTTACCAAAACGTTTGCTTGTCATACTGAATGATATTGGCTCAAATATTTTTAATTTTGAGTGAGCCACAAAATTGTCCATTAACCGGATACCGTCTAGTCGATTGCACATACTTTTAGCTATCTCCTGGTATAGTTGGTTATTCCAGGAAAAGGCCGGGTGCTGAGAAATTAATTTATTAGTAGAATTATAATTTATCTACCAAAAAGCTTCCTTACCAAAAAGTTTGCTTGTCATACTGAATGATATTGGCTCAAATATTTTTAATTTTGAGTGAGCCACAAAATTGTCCATTAACCGGATACCGTCTAGTCGATTGCACATACTTTTAGCTATCTCCTGGTATAGTTGGTTATTCCAGGAAAAGGCCGGGTGCTGAGAAATTAATTTATTAGTAGAATTATAATTTATCTACCAAAAAGCTTCCTTACCAAAAAGTTTGCTTGTCATACTGAATGATATTGGCTCAAATATTTTTAATTTTGAGTGAGCCACAAAAATTGTCCAGTAACCGGATATCGTCTAGTCGATTGCACATACTTTTAGCTATCTCCTGGTATAGTTGGTTATTCCAGGAAAAGGCCGGGTGCTGAGAAATTAATTTATTAGTAGAATTATAATTTATCTACCAAAAAGCTTCCTTACCAAAAAGTTTGCTTGTCATACTGAATGATATTGGCTCAAATATTTTTAATTTTGAGTGAGCCACAAAATTGTCCATTAACCGGATACCGTCTAGTCGATTGCACATACTTTTAGCTATCTCCTGGTATAGTTGGTTATTCCAGGAAAAGGCCGGGTGCTGAGAAATTAATTTATTAGTAGAATTATAATTTATCTACCAAAAAGCTTCCTTACCAAAAAGTTTGCTTGTCATACTGAATGATATTGGCTCAAATATTTTTAATTTTGAGTGAGCCACAAAATTGTCCATTAACCGGATACCGTCTAGTCGATTGCACATACTTTTAGCTATCTCCTGGTATAGTTGGTTATTCCAGGAAAAGGCCGGGTGCTGAGAAATTAATTTATTAGTAGAATTATAATTTATCTACCAAAAAGCTTCCTTACCAAAAAGTTTGCTTGTCATACTGAATGATATTGGCTCAAATATTTTTAATTTTGAGTGAGCCACAAAATTGTCCATTAACCGGATACCGTCTAGTCGATTGCACATACTTTTAGCTATCTCCTGGTATAGTTGGTTATTCCAGGAAAAGGCCGGGTGCTGAGAAATTAATTTATTAGTAGAATTATAATTTATCTACCAAAAAGCTCATCTACCAAAAAGCTTCCTTACCAAAAAGTTTGCTTGTCATACTGAATGATATTTGCTCAAATATTTTTAATTTTGAGTGAGCCACAAAATTGTCCATTAACCGGATACCGTCTAGTCGATTGCACATACTTTTAGCTATCTCCTGGTATAGTTGGTTATTCCAGGAAAAGGCCTGGTGCTGAGAAATTAATTTATTAGTAGAATTATAATTTATCTACCAAAAAGCTCATCTACCAAAAAGCTTCTTTACCAAAAAGTTTGCTTGTCATACTGAATGATATTGGCTCAAATATTTTTAATTTTGAGTGAGCCACAAAATTGTCCAGTAACCGGATATCGTCTAGTCGATTGCACATACTTTTAGCTATCTCCTGGTATAGTTGGTTATTCCAGGAAAAGGCCGGGTGCTGAGAAATTAATTTATTAGTAGAATTATAATTTATCTACCAAAAAGCTTCCTTACCAAAAAGTTTGCTTGTCATACTGAATGATATTGGCTCAAATATTTTTAATTTTGAGTGAGCCACAAAAATTGTCCAGTAACCGGATATCGTCTAGTCGATTGCACATACTTTTAGCTATCTCCTGGTATAGTTGGTTATTCCAGGAAAAGGCCGGGTGCTGAGAAATTAATTTATTAGTAGAATTATAATTTATCTACCAAAAAGCTTCCTTACCAAAAAGTTTGCTTGTCATACTGAATGATATTGGCTCAAATATTTTTAATTTTGAGTGAGCCACAAAATTGTCCAGTAACCGGATATCGTCTAGTCGATTGCACATACTTTTAGCTATCTCCTGGTATAGTTGGTTATTCCAGGAAAAGGCCGGGTGCTGAGAAATTAATTTATTAGTAGAATTATAATTTATCTACCAAAAAGCTTCCTTACCAAAAAGTTTGCTTGTCATACTGAATGATATTGGCTCAAATATTTTTAATTTTGAGTGAGCCACAAAATTGTCCATTAACCGGATACCGTCTAGTCGATTGCACATACTTTTAGCTATCTCCTGGTATAGTTGGTTATTCCAGGAAAAGGCCGGGTGCTGAGAAATTAATTTATTAGTAGAATTATAATTTATCTACCAAAAAGCTTCCTTACCAAAAAGTTTGCTTGTCATACTGAATGATATTGGCTCAAATATTTTTAATTTTGAGTGAGCCACAAAATTGTCCAGTAACCGGATATCGTCTAGTCGATTGCACATACTTTTAGCTATCTCCTGGTATAGTTGGTTATTCCAGGAAAAGGCCGGGTGCTGAGAAATTAATTTATTAGTAGAATTATAATTTATCTACCAAAAAGCTTCCTTACCAAAAAGTTTGCTTGTCATACTGAATGATATTGGCTCAAATATTTTTAATTTTGAGTATTGGCTCAAATATTTTTAATTTTTTAGTTTTGAGTTCTCAGCACCCGGGCTTTTCCTGGAATAACCAACTATACCAGGAGATAGCTAAAAGTATGTGCAATCGACTAGACGATATCCGGTTACTGGACAATTTTTGTGGCTCACTCAAAATTAAAAATATTTGAGCCAATATCATTCAGTATGACAAGCAAACTTTTTGGTAAGGAAGCTTTTTGGTAGATAAATTATAATTCTACTAATAAATTAATTTCTCAGCACCCGGCCTTTTCCTGGAATAACCAACTATACCAGGAGATAGCTAAAAGTATGTGCAATCGACTAGACGATATCCGGTTACTGGACAATTTTGTGGCTCACTCAAAATTAAAAATATTTGAGCCAATATCATTCAGTATGACAAGCAAACTTTTTGGTAAGGAAGCTTTTTGGTAGATGAGCTTTTTGGTAGATAAATTATAATTCTACTAATAAATTAATTTCTCAGCACCCGGCCTTTTCCTGGAATAACCAACTATACCAGGAGATAGCTAAAAGTATGTGCAATCGACTAGACGGTATCCGGTTAATGGACAATTTTGTGGCTCACTCAAAATTAAAAATATTTGAGCAAATATCATTCAGTATGACAAGCAAACTTTTTGGTAAGGAAGCTTTTTGGTAGATGAGCTTTTTGGTAGATAAATTATAATTCTACTAATAAATTAATTTCTCAGCACCCGGCCTTTTCCTGGAATAACCAACTATACCAGGAGATAGCTAAAAGTATGTGCAATCGACTAGACGGTATCCGGTTAATGGACAATTTTGTGGCTCACTCAAAATTAAAAATATTTGAGCCAATATCATTCAGTATGACAAGCAAACTTTTTGGTAAGGAAGCTTTTTGGTAGATAAATTATAATTCTACTAATAAATTAATTTCTCAGCACCCGGCCTTTTCCTGGAATAACCAACTATACCAGGAGATAGCTAAAAGTATGTGCAATCGACTAGACGGTATCCGGTTAATGGACAATTTTGTGGCTCACTCAAAATTAAAAATATTTGAGCCAATATCATTCAGTATGACAAGCAAACTTTTTGGTAAGGAAGCTTTTTGGTAGATAAATTATAATTCTACTAATAAATTAATTTCTCAGCACCCGGCCTTTTCCTGGAATAACCAACTATACCAGGAGATAGCTAAAAGTATGTGCAATCGACTAGACGATATCCGGTTACTGGACAATTTTTGTGGCTCACTCAAAATTAAAAATATTTGAGCCAATATCATTCAGTATGACAAGCAAACTTTTTGGTAAGGAAGCTTTTTGGTAGATAAATTATAATTCTACTAATAAATTAATTTCTCAGCACCCGGCCTTTTCCTGGAATAACCAACTATACCAGGAGATAGCTAAAAGTATGTGCAATCGACTAGACGATATCCGGTTACTGGACAATTTTGTGGCTCACTCAAAATTAAAAATATTTGAGCCAATATCATTCAGTATGACAAGCAAACTTTTTGGTAAAGAAGCTTTTTGGTAGATGAGCTTTTTGGTAGATAAATTATAATTCTACTAATAAATTAATTTCTCAGCACCCGGCCTTTTCCTGGAATAACCAACTATACCAGGAGATAGCTAAAAGTATGTGCAATCGACTAGACGGTATCCGGTTAATGGACAATTTTGTGGCTCACTCAAAATTAAAAATATTTGAGCAAATATCATTCAGTATGACAAGCAAACTTTTTGGTAAGGAAGCTTTTTGGTAGATGAGCTTTTTGGTAGATAAATTATAATTCTACTAATAAATTAATTTCTCAGCACCCGGCCTTTTCCTGGAATAACCAACTATACCAGGAGATAGCTAAAAGTATGTGCAATCGACTAGACGGTATCCGGTTAATGGACAATTTTGTGGCTCACTCAAAATTAAAAATATTTGAGCCAATATCATTCAGTATGACAAGCAAACTTTTTGGTAAGGAAGCTTTTTGGTAGATAAATTATAATTCTACTAATAAATTAATTTCTCAGCACCCGGCCTTTTCCTGGAATAACCAACTATACCAGGAGATAGCTAAAAGTATGTGCAATCGACTAGACGGTATCCGGTTAATGGACAATTTTGTGGCTCACTCAAAATTAAAAATATTTGAGCCAATATCATTCAGTATGACAAGCAAACTTTTTGGTAAGGAAGCTTTTTGGTAGATAAATTATAATTCTACTAATAAATTAATTTCTCAGCACCCGGCCTTTTCCTGGAATAACCAACTATACCAGGAGATAGCTAAAAGTATGTGCAATCGACTAGACGATATCCGGTTACTGGACAATTTTTGTGGCTCACTCAAAATTAAAAATATTTGAGCCAATATCATTCAGTATGACAAGCAAACTTTTTGGTAAGGAAGCTTTTTGGTAGATAAATTATAATTCTACTAATAAATTAATTTCTCAGCACCCGGCCTTTTCCTGGAATAACCAACTATACCAGGAGATAGCTAAAAGTATGTGCAATCGACTAGACGATATCCGGTTACTGGACAATTTTGTGGCTCACTCAAAATTAAAAATATTTGAGCCAATATCATTCAGTATGACAAGCAAACTTTTTGGTAAAGAAGCTTTTTGGTAGATGAGCTTTTTGGTAGATAAATTATAATTCTACTAATAAATTAATTTCTCAGCACCCGGCCTTTTCCTGGAATAACCAACTATACCAGGAGATAGCTAAAAGTATGTGCAATCGACTAGACGATATCCGGTTACTGGACAATTTTTGTGGCTCACTCAAAATTAAAAATATTTGAGCCAATATCATTCAGTATGACAAGCAAACTTTTTGGTAAGGAAGCTTTTTGGTAGATAAATTATAATTCTACTAATAAATTAATTTCTCAGCACCCGGCCTTTTCCTGGAATAACCAACTATACCAGGAGATAGCTAAAAGTATGTGCAATCGACTAGACGGTATCCGGTTAATGGACAATTTTGTGGCTCACTCAAAATTAAAAATATTTGAGCCAATATCATTCAGTATGACAAGCAAACTTTTTGGTAAGGAAACTTTTTGGTAGATAAATTATAATTCTACTAATAAATTAATTTCTCAGCACCCGGCCTTTTCCTGGAATAACCAACTATACCAGGAGATAGCTAAAAGTATGTGCAATCGACTAGACGGTATCCGGTTAATGGACAATTTTGTGGCTCACTCAAAATTAAAAATATTTGAGCCAATATCATTCAGTATGACAAGCAAACTTTTTGGTAAGGAAGCTTTTTGGTAGATGAGCTTTTTGGTAGATAAATTATAATTCTACTAATAAATTAATTTCTCAGCACCCGGCCTTTTCCTGGAATAACCAACTATACTAGGAGATAGCTAAAAGTATGTGCAACCGACTAGACGGTATCCGGTTAATGGACAATTTTGTGGCTCACTCAAAATTAAAAATATTTGAGCCAATATCATTCAGTATGACAAGCAAACTTTTTGGTAAGGAAACTTTTTGGTAGATAAATTATAATTCTACTAATAAATTAATTTCTCAGCACCCGGCCTTTTCCTGGAATAACCAACCATACCAGGAGATAGCTAAAAGTATGTGCAATCGACTAGACGATATCCGGTTACTGGACAATATTGTGGCTCACTCAAAATTAAAAATATTTGAGCCAATATCATTCAGTATGACAAGCAAACTTTTTGGTAGATGAGCTTTTTGGTAGATAAATTATAATTCTACTAATAAATTAATTTCTCAGCACCCGGCCTTTTCCTGGAATAACCAACTATACCAGGAGATAGCTAAAAGTATGTGCAATCGACTAGACGATATCCGGTTACTGGACAATTTTGTGGCTCACTCAAAATTTAAAATATTTGAGCCAATATCATTCAGTATGACAAGCAAACTTTTTGGTAAGGAAGCTTTTTGGTAGATAAATTATAATTCTACTAATAAATTAATTTCTCAGCACCCGGCCTTTTCCTGGAATAACCAACTATACCAGGAGATAGCTAAAAGTATGTGCAATCGACTAGACGGTATCCGGTTAATGGACAATTTTGTGGTTCACTCAAAATTAAAAATATTTGAGCCAATATCATTCAGTATGACAAGCAAACTTTTTGGTAAGGAAGCTTTTTGGTAGATAAATTATAATTCTACTAATAAATTAATTTCTCAGCACCCGGCCTTTTCCTGGAATAACCAACTATACCAGGAGATAGCTAAAAGTATGTGCAATCGACTAGACGGTATCCGGTTAATGGACAATTTTGTGGCTCACTCAAAATTTAAAATATTTGAGCCAATATCATTCAGTATGACAAGCAAACTTTTTGGTAAGGAAGCTTTTTGGTAGATAAATTATAATTCTACTAATAAATTAATTTCTCAGCACCCGGCCTTTTCCTGGAATAACCAACTATACCAGGAGATAGCTAAAAGTATGTGCAATCGACTAGACGATATCCGGTTACTGGACAATTTTGTGGCTCACTCAAAATTTAAAATATTTGAGCCAATATCATTCAGTATGACAAGCAAACTTTTTGGTAAGGAAGCTTTTTGGTAGATAAATTATAATTCTACTAATAAATTAATTTCTCAGCACCCGGCCTTTTCCTGGAATAACCAACTATACCAGGAGATAGCTGAAAGTATGTGCAATCGACTAGACGATATCCGGTTACTGGACAATTTTTGTGGCTCACTCAAAATTAAAAAATATTTGAGCCAATATCATTCAGTATGACAAGCAAACTTTTTGGTAAGGAAGCTTTTTGGTAGATAAATTATAATTCTACTAATAAATTAATTTCTCAGCACCCGGCCTTTTCCTGGAATAACCAACTATACCAGGAGATAGCTAAAAGTATGTGCAATCGACTAGACGGTATCCGGTTAATGGACAATTTTGTGGTTCACTCAAAATTAAAAATATTTGAGCCAATATCAGTCAGTATGACAAGCAAACTTTATGGTAAGGAAGCTTTTTGGTAGATAAATTATATTTCTACTAAAAAATTAATTTCGCAGCACCCGGGCTTTTCCTAGAATAGCCACTATACCAGGAGATAGCTAAAAGTAGAAGGTTCTGAAATACCTTAAACTTACGTTTTTATAAGTCTTACATTCATGATCATATTTTTTAACATTTTAAACAGATCCATTGGAAACTTTAGATCGTGGGATTACGAATTGAACATAGTCATTCGGATTCGCTCTATAAATACTTTTCCGATGATTTGAGTTCAAGCAAGGAAAGGCTTGCAACAGTACCGGTAGCAAACGGCATGAGGAGAAGAAGAGGGTTAGGTACACTATATGCGCCTCTGCAACATACACTAGATCGAGAAGTTCTATTAATTCTAATAAAGGGTTGCTGTATTCCGAAGACATCGAAACATTTTATCAGCGTGTGGTTCTTTATGAGATTAAACTTGGTATAAATTGGAATTGAACGATTATCATAATTACAATCACTCAACAGTAACGTAATTCAGTAACCTAGCCACAGGAGACATTCATGTTCTTACAAACAAGTTTATACTTGTGTATATAATTGAACGAATATCCATTAAAACAGTAGCGAATCGATGCCATATCAGCATATCTCTACTGACTTAGTGGTTGTTTTTTTATTCTTTTTGGGATCAGCTATCAATTCAATCAAGTTCACTAACACACCTGGCAGTGATCTACTAATCACTTTCAAATAAACTGTTATTTTTTACATAACTTTAACGCTCGAGATTGACGTTTTGCTTTTCTCAATAGAAAGGTATTGCAATTGCTCTGAAAACCATGTGTGTGTACGCGAACACAATCTCACCATCTTTTCTCAGGATGGCTGAACCGATTTTCACAAACTTAGTCCCAAATGAAAGGTGCAACGTTCCCATAGACTGCTATTGAATTTCTGATGGATCCGACTTCCTGTTTCGGAATTACAGGGTGATGAGTACGAACACGCAGAAAATGTCGATTTTAATAAATTCTGCAATGAATGTATAAAGGAGAAAAGTTTTCCAAAATATGACCACAACTGCTTCAATTTGTAGTATTAGGTCACTAACATCCATTCAAAGTCTATTTGGCCACATTGGCCACCATCATCGGTTCCGGAAGCCCCGGCGGAAGCATCTAAATTCAGAATAACAGTCACATCGGTTTCTCGGAGATGGCTAGACCGATTCAACTAAACTTGGTCTCAAATGAAAGGTATTGCGTCCCCGTAAATGACTATTTAATTTCATCCCGATCCGACTTCTGGAGGTTGTGGCGTGCGATCACATAGCAAATTGCGGTTCAAACCGATAGTCCGATGAAAGCAAAAAAGGTAAAAATTTCGCTAAAATGTCTCTCAAACAACTTCAATTTGCTGTTCTAGGTCACCGACGGCCAACCAAACTTTTGTTGACTACATTGACCACCATAGACGGTTCCGGAAGTGCCCGGGAAAAGCTGCCATCTTTCAAAATTGACGAACTCACATCAGTTTCCCGGAAATGGTTGAGCCGATTTTCACAAACTTAGTCCCAAATGATAGCTATAATATCCCCACAGATGTCTATAAAATTTCGTACGGATCGCTTATATGGGTCCGGAAATATAGACTAAATCGTCCGGTCACATATGAAATTCCCATATAAGCCGGAACTCAAATTTTTTTTTTCGAGGGGGGACCCCATGATTCAGAAATCGAATTCGTATTTTTGATGCCAAACATCTTGAAAATGCATGAAACGTCGAGATTTTATGTTATATCGAAAATTTTTTTTTGTAAAGATCGACTTTTTGGAACTTGCCGATTTCGCACCTTTTTTCAATTCAATATTACCGTGGCTGTTTTTTCTTTTACAAAGTTTTAGAACTCGAATAATGATTTCTATTCTTGTATATAGTTGTCATGTCGTGTATAATAAAAATGTAATATATACATTTGGAAGCTTATAATGAATATAAACAACGCAAAAATTCTCATGTTCATGATTGAGAAAGGCACAATTGCACCGCTAGGTGGATTAAAACAAGTTTTTCTATTATACCTAACTAAAAATCGGACATCTAAATCCAACTCTACCATCCAACGAATGATGAGAACTGATTCACACGCGTATCATTACATTAGCGATGTTTAACTTTGAGTCACCAGGGTGCGGATACATGTGGCATACAGGTAAAATTTTAATAAAGAAGCTTTTTAGCAGACGAACTTTTTGGTAGGTAGCTATAAGCTTTTTGGTAGGTGGAATATGTTTCTACTATTAATTAATATTAAAATCAATTTCTCGCCCCCATGTCTGTGAACCAATATCATTCAGTATGACAAGTTAACTTTATGGTAAGGAAGGTTTTTAGTAAATAAGCTTTTTGATAGATTATATTTTTACTAAAAAAATAATTTCTCAGCACCCAGGTTTTCCTGGAATAAACAATGCACCAGGAGATAGCTAAAAGTATGGGCAATTGACTAAACATTATGTGGTTGTTAGTCATTTTGTGTTTCTTATGCAAAATTTAAAAACAGTTTATTTGCTCGATAATTATGGCAACTCCAGTAGTTCCGATTCCCGCCACCAGGCTGTGAGCTTTATCTAGAAAGCACTTTTAAGGTGGAAGTCTGTATTCAGTGAGCTTTTTAGTAGGGGAGCTTTTTGGTAGGTGAGCTTTTTGGTAGGTGAGCTTTTTGGTAGGTAAGTTCACAGAAGTATTCACCACTCCGCATCGATTCCGTCCATCGTCGCGTTTACACTCTCGGTGAACAAATGAAATATCCCTTGCAAACATATTTTGCCGTGGAATATTTTAAATTATCGGGTAATAGGAATATTTTTGCATTGATTCTATTATATCAAATAATTGTGCATGGATTCGAAAAGTATATTAATGTACTATCCTTTACTTCCATTTTCATCAAATTCTACGCACTAATAAGATATAGTAAAATAACAAATAGGTGCCCATGAAGTTCACGTTCATTTTCACCGAGGGTGTAAATAGGCCTTAAATAGTGCTATACTCTTAAGTAATCAACTTACCATTATTGGTATCCTGAATCATAGAGCTTAACTCATCAATCCCCAATGTATCAATCCCACAAGCACCAGAAAATTTTTCAAGAAACATACATATTATCGAAAAGTTTGGGTCTTCCGTACACATATATGCACCATGACCGTGAACACTGTGAGACGCCATTGTATTTCATATAATATTTATCTCACCGCACAACAGATTAAAATTAGAAATGCTTTCTGATACTGCAATACATAGGTGCTACAATTCATTTATTCATCACAACGAAAACATCTTTCAAAATCAAAATTTACATTCTACGTCGGAAAGTAATGTATTTATATTAAAGGTGGGATGAACAGCGTTGCCAACAATTTTTCCAAAAAACGAATATGCTTGAAATAAACTGGATGTTCGAGAAATCTTCACTGAGAAACAAAAATATGCATAGCATACTTTCTATTCCCGTCTCTTTTCTTCTTCTGTGATTTTTATGCATTTAGGGTAGACGTGCCCTTATTCATCTCATTAGTTACGATGTCACACTATTTGGCCGATAACTCGGCTTACACTGATTGGATTGCGCTTAAATAAATATCAACATCTTTGCTTCGTTCATAGGAAGCAGATCAATAAAAAATCTGGCTTGGAAAATGTAAAATACTCGCGTTAGAGAGAAGTGAAAAGTCGAATACAGCGCACCCTTATTCATCCTACCATTTAAGCTAATGCGTTGAAAAGAGATAGCAGACACTGCTCTAACTTATGTGTTCAAATGGGTGGGATGAATAGAGATGCTAAGATGAATTAGGGCACACCCGAATAGAAATGTACACTAACAAAACCATGCTTTTCACTGTGACAGTACAGTAATTTTACAATAATTTACAGTAAGTTTTAGTGTTATGCTACAATACAAAAACAATAAACTTTAACGTTTTTACAGTAAATTTCAATGTAAAATAGACTTTTACAGTGAAAAAGGGGGGTGGTTATGTATCTTAACATTAAAAAAATCAATTTTTCTCCATGCATTTTTTTCTCGAAAACAGTAAAATTTAATGTGAATGCACTGTATCAGTTTTTTGCTGAACAGTGAAATTTATAGTTACATGAAATTTTATTGTAAATCTACTGTAATAACTTGGCATCGAACAATGTTGAAACAGTAATAACTATAATATTTAATGTTTTATGATTGTTTGTAGGGTAAATGCTATTGTAAAATTCTATCCGGGCAGTAACCCTACATGCATATACTCCTAATGTTGTTAACTCAAACTAAAACTACCTTTCCTTGACCTGATGTACAGTGTAAACTAACAGATTTTCGTACGCAGTAAAACCACCGACGAACCGACGTGCCACATGGAACAAAAAATCCGTCAGATATTGTCCTAATTCTCGATAAACATATGATTACGGCTTAAAAGCCAACTGTCAAAATCATCTTTGAAAGGAAATTCTGGACAAACCGTTACTGACTAAACACAGTTCATAGCAGTTAATGAAAGAGAACACTTTTTTCTTTCGTTTACTACCAACATCTATGATTGCCAAGTAACGGTTTGTCCGGAATTTCCTTTCAAAGATAATTTTGACAGTTGGCTTTTAAGCCGTAATCATATGTTTGTCGAGAATTGTTTAAATTAAAATACGTTGTTACACTAGCGGCATCTGTATAATGGTTAGCGTGGTAGTCTTCGTCGATAACACAACAGTACGCAAAAACCAAGGTATATCGACGTTGTACCAGGTATGCTAAAACGAACAAACTTTCTTTTAGCACGTTGAAGATCGTTTTTCCAGCATTTTATTATCCAATGTATGTACTATTTAACAAAACAATCCGTTACAAGCAAATAAGTGACAGAATACATGCATTTTCAATGAGTTCTGAATACTATTTTGATGCATATTACCACTACATACGCAGCTGAGGGAATTGCACCCCTTCTGTAAAATCAATATACTTATCAAGAAGCCTGCCCAGATTCAAACATTGAGTTCTTTGCGACCGGTCTCACGAACACTAATGAAGCTTCCTGGTTGAAAACAATCCCATTTACTTTTGCCGTCTTTGTTTATTATTTTCCACCAGCTTGAGATGTAGTATTTGTGTCATGTGGCGTGTACGTACACGAGCCGTAGAAAAGTCTATGGCGGAGCGATCTGTCGTAGTTTGACAGTAGTGATCGCTTCAATTTAAAACAATCGTTATTTTGTATGGGACACTCTTCGAATGCCTCTGTCATGTCGGTTCGTCGGTGATAAAACTACGAATTACTTCTAGTAAGCATTCAATGAGTGTATAGACCGAATATGTCCAATGCATAAGATTTACAGCAGAAGAAACAAGAGGTAAATAGAAAATAATGCTATCGATCAGTGGCGTAGCCAGGGGGGGGGGGGGGTTGGGGGATAAACCCCCCCCCCCCCAAACCAAAATTAATTGGATTGAAAAAAAAATGATGCTGACGAATTTAATTTAATATTCCACAAAATATTTTTGGAAAAATATTCTCTGATCACTACATTGAGAACTGTGTTTAAAGCGTCATGAGAACTTTTGGAAAATTATGGGAAGGGGATCTTGTAACTTATCTCTTAGCCAAAATCCCATAGTTGTCAAATTACTTCAATGTAAAATAAAATAACTGTCTGAATTATTATGAGCTCATTTTTGGAAAGATGCTTCAAAATATGGATTAGAGACAATTTTTCGAATGGGAATCTAAATTTGAATAGGTTGTTTACCGAAAACTTACATACATTTCAACATTTGCTGAAAATGTATTTTTTTAGATTGTGTAGAGTTTAGACAACAATTCAATATGGTTAACAACAAGAATAACATTTCAGAAACTAGTTGAAAGCTGATGTAATTTTGTCTCTAGCAGGTCAGGATCGGTTTTATTAGCATTGGATTTTTATTGTATTATCAACTATATGAATAGCCTCTTAAGCTAAGTATGCACCTCTTGCGAAATGAAATTTCCTATACAAAACCTATGCATAAAAAACGCCGCGAAATGCTTGCGAAATTTTTTTTCATTTTGATTTCACAAGCGGTACGCAGCTCTCGCGAAAACGATAACGAAAATTGCAGTTAGCTGAGACACAGTTCGACAAACGATAAGTTTTATATTACTTCCGCGAGACAGCGCTGCTTTCTATGCGCTGTCACCAAGGCAAGCTTTTTCCGTGCGAAATAATGATCGGATGTATTATTCCGCTCGGAGACTCGCGAAATTTTGACAGATTGCGATGTAAAAAAGATAAAAAATACAAAAAAGGCTTTTCTTTTCTTTTGTGTTGTTCAGTTACATGAAGAGACGGAGGTTTTAAAAATTTAGTTAAAGTATGGCAGTCCAGGTGGTAATATTCTGTTTGTCACAAAACAAGTAGGTACAACCAAACGCAAGTTGCAAGCACAGCAACAGAAACTGGTTCTACAATTGTTATGCTCTGCAGTCGTACGTCCTTAAAACCTTACCGCCCTTGAAGCAAATCAAAGATTTATAACGAATGCAAAGGTAATCGTTAGACCAGAACTTAAAATCACAATTTCCCGTGCTCTAGCATCAAGAGTAACTGCTCCAGGCCAAACAGCAAAGTCAGCATCCAACCACCCCTACTCGAATCGTTCAGCCCTTACTGTTTCCTTCAACAACAACCAGATGCAACAAATCATCAATTATCTCGATTCAACATCCTTAATTTGGCGATCGGCCAACCATTCTCAGCATTGAATCGATAAAACCGTAGCAGCACCAGCAACATAACATATAGTAGCAGCCAACAACCCCTTAAAAGAGCCATATAACAATTTCAGATCTAAACCCGCAAAGCAACATCACGATCGCTACGTTCTTTGCTCAGATCATACAACAAAACTAAATCCATCAGCGGCAGTAAAATTAACAGACTGTTCCATCATGACATGAAGCCGATTGCGACTGAAATGCTCCAAGGTGATCATATCACCAAACGTGAAAGGCAAAACAATTTACATCGAACTTATCCAACATCCTAAATCAAAAAGGAACGTCGTATCCCATCCTAGCCTTAATTCCTACCAGTTCCCTGCATGAAAAAGGTAGGGAGCCTTGACAGTACAACTTTTCACAACAGACTTAGCTGCAGCACCAGTTATTAAGATTTCTCCCAGATGATGACCATCATCCAATGGTCACCATTAATAGCGTTAAAACGACGGCGTCACCTCAGGGTTTTATTCTAATTTTACAACCTGGTCAACAATGGCAACCAGTGCAAACGATCTAAGCCAATCAGGGACAAACGCAGAAAACCATTGGCCAACAGTAGCAGCAGCAACAACCATATCAGAACAATCATCACCCAGATTCTGCAGAAAAAGATATAGCAAACAACAGGAACAGCACCTTCAGACTGTAGTAACCGTAGCATAGCATACGATATTGTATCATACCACGAGCAGGAGGAACTTTTATTCAGTTGCAGGTGCAGCAAGGTGAGTGATTTTTTTTTTAATTTCAGAAGTATCAGTACCGTGTTGAGTACATTGTAATTCAATATCATATTCTTATAAAAAAAGTTCACGTTCGTAAGCTCGGTTACGGATATTAAGTTTTGCATTTTTTAGATCGAACAGGAACCATAGTAGGTATAGATCCAGCGGACACACCGCTCAACAGCAGCAACAGGGGATCATAGTCAACATCCAGCAGCAGAACGCGGTGATAAAACAGTAAATGCAGCAGCAAGGTGCTTGAAAAGGACTTTCTCTTTCGGTAAGTTTCCGCCCCCCACTTCCCACCAAATTTTCCTTTGTGTATCTAGATATCCTTGTTGATTTACAGAACAAACATAATGGAAGGACACGACAAGTTCAAACGGGCCAACTGTGTGACTCATTTGGAAAAAGTGCTTCATCGGTTTCATGGCATGATATCAAGACAAACCTCGGACTAATCCGGAAAATGCATTAAGTTGAGCGAGAGTCAGGTAATGTCACAAACAACACTAATAAACATTTCCGACAATTTGTATTGATTCCCCATTTTCTTCGAATAGGAAAAAGTTCTGCATGTATGCGTTGATGAAGGTGGCGTTCCGAAATTGCCATGAGCTGGATCCGTCTCAGCAACACGAAATGAGCTCCGTCACAACTGGTAGAGCGCAAAGCGCCGGTAAGCCAACAACAGCTCAACAGAATTAAGAAGTTATTCAATATTTAGCATAGCGAATAGTAAGAAGGTACAAAAGGCTAAGCGCTAAACTGCCGTTATACACATAACTGTCTCATGTGCTTTATGTAATGCATGGGACAATCATGCATATAGCGGCAGGAAGGTACGATTATTTAAAATGCGTATATTAATAATTAAATTTAATAATTTAAGTAATTTTCTTCTAAGAATAATCCTCTGTTTTTGTCCTGTATCGATAGCGTATAGGTGAAATAGGTTCACAATATTTATTGATCTCATGTAATAAACCTATCCTATAACACTGCGCTTATAGGGTATATACAACGTCGTTGGTATATATGTATTAAAAACAATGCAAGGTAAATAGAATTGAATCGGACACGTAGTTTGAGTACAATTTAAGCAACGGTCCAAAATTATTGTGTTGCAATACTACATAATTTCTCCAAATTTTGACGAACGTGTTTTAAGTGTACAAGTTGTACGCCAATGAAAGCGTAATGAGCCTCTGTTGGCCCTATTAGGGAGAGGGACATACTAGTTCGTTATTTATTCTGCCTTCGATAGAATGCCTATAAATTGGCATCAATATCTTTGCTTTGCTCCTAAGTTTTTTGTATGTAATAATGACATAATTGAATATCAGTGACTGGATCTGTATCTGTTGCCAGGAACTGGATCTTTATCTTATTCCTAAGAATACCCAAGCGGCGCGGTGCTAGTGCGCAAGCGATTTCATTTATTTCCTGTATCTGATACCTACATGTTGTGATATATGGAAGGCAGAATGTTATGTTTATTGCAGAAAAAAATTGTTTTGAACAATTCGTTACGTACTAGGAGACGGCGGGATAAAAAAAAATTGTGACAATTTGTTAAATGGGTGGAGGGGGGATTAAATATTGAACAAATTTTGTGTTTCGTAGTTTATGAATGGTCCCTTATTTATTTAATTAAATAACTATACATATATTTACTTATATTTATTTTATTTTTTATTTCTTTAATTTGCATATGCGAATTTGTTAAATAAATATGCGATCTAATTATAATGGTTTACCTTCATCCAGTATTGGTACAACAGTGTCTTTAATTTGGTAGAAGTTCACTTGGTAACGCTAATTTATTTATTTATTCATCTAGTTCATTATTTATTTATCAAGGTTATATATTTATTTATCATTTTATATACTTTTAGTAATTCGCTATCAGGAACTGACCAGCTGTGGTCAATCCACAATCTACATTAAAGAAACTGTAGGTATTTTCTTCAGGACCTGGCTGTGAAAATTACATATTTGCTGTGACTAGTAGTCTAAATGAAACGGAAGAGTCGACCGGTCAGGTGACTGTGCACAACATCTCTGATTATCATGATTAATTAGGGGTCATCCATATACCACGTGGAATTTTGGGGAGGGTAGGGTTCACGAAAAAATAAACGATTGTCCATGGGAAGGGGGTACTGTAAATGTCCATGTGGACTTTCAATTATATTTTTCTCTTTCACAAGAAAATGAAATAAATTTGTATCGTCATTGGTGTGAGCGCTTACCTTCAAATTTTTTCAAGATTTTGATATAGTCAAAGTTCTTATACAGCATAGTGTGTGATGGTAACTATCATCAACAAAATCAGAGGAAATCGTGCGAAAACAAAACCCGAGAAAAAAATTTCTTGTTGACTCATTTGATTCAATCTTCTGTGACTTGGTTAAATACCACTAATATTGGGCTTGAAAGGTTGAAATTACGGGCCAATTCAAGAATCCATAGGTTACTTCAACTTTATTTTATTATGATGAATCTTTAAAACGTAAATATAAAACACAATGTCGTTCAGCAATGAGATATTTCCATGGAAATTTTACAACAGACTGAAGAAGTGTGTGATATTATGTGGTTGAAGTTTGAACGATTTTCATTAAGTCCTTCTTTGCCATTTTCATGAAATTACCCGAAAAAAAAATTGGAAAGTCCACGTGGACATCGAAGGGAGGGGGGGGGGGGGGGTGAGGGGTTAAAAACGAAGGTTTTTTGTCCACGTGGAATGTGAACGGCCCCTTATGTTTATAGGGTAAATTTATAGAAATATGCGTTAAAATATCTTATCAACACATCCAGAAAAACAAAAAAGCACCTCTGCGACGTAATGTTGAGTAGAAAAACTAACAAGAGATCGCAGATGACGGCCGTAGATCTTAAGATCTGTGCTCCAGGGAGTTATTGGATTATCTGAAACATGTGTAGATATCATCATAGAGCCATATTCTCACAGTCACGTCACCTAGTGACTAGAAGAAAATTTCCTTTTAATCACTAAGTGTCGTGACTGTGAGAATAGGGCTCATAGTTTCTGATTTGCTAAGAAATAATTTTAAGGTTTTCCATCATTCAGGTTAAAAAAATACGAATTCAAAATAACAAAGACTGCTTCAACAAGGTAACTCCCGAATATCAATATTTTTTTGAAACTGATGCGTTTTACTATCCCAAGTTGGTTTGTAGATGAAGGTTTCGCCCCTTTACAGTTCTATTTGAGGGTCCAACACCTACAAGTTTAGGAGGGTCGTTTAAAAATCACCTATTCGGATTTGGAGAGAATTTAGGCAATCAATGGAAGTGATTGATATAATTTCGCACCAACCATTGCGTAGCAAAGTACAGAGTATCAAGAACATACATTCGTTTATCTCTTCTAATTGTGATGAAAGTTGCAGAGAAAATTTAAATATTAAAATGTTTACATTGCATTTACAATATTGAATCTACCGCTCAGAGCAAATGATCTCCCACATATTCCTTCGTAGCGTGTCGGCAGCCTTCGACAGTTTACAAAACTTTATCGGTGTTTTCATTCTTCGTATCCGTATAGTAAAGAATTGTTAACTTCATTAGGCGAGGTGCCGATCCTAGAAAACTTCGGAAATAATGATTTTGTGAGAGTGGAAATCACAGGCCAAGCCCAACCTGTAGATGAAAAAAACTAATATAAACGCATTCCTCAGGCAGTGGATCACCAAGATAAAATAACTAACCGATTAATTTTCAATTACAAAGTATCTTTGTTTTGTTAATTATTAACCAAACAGTTAATATTTGGTATTAACCTCTTATAGGTATTCATCAATATATGTAAACAACAGCTGATGTGTTGCCGGGGTGGCCAGAAGCGACATCTGACAGTAAACACACAAAAACAAATCTGTCAAAATTTCGCGTACAAATGTCAAAATTCCGTACGAAAAAAGGAGAAATATTTCGCGAGCTCATTTCGCAAGAGGTGCATACTAAGCTTAACTTCTCATGGTTCTGTGTAATTTCACAATTTTCATGAATAGACCCATTGGGTAACTGTGAAACGATGGTGTATGGGGAACAGTGTTTTTTTGTTTGTTTTTGTGGTCTGTCTCGAAATGTGAATGGGTTCCGATTTTCCACAGTAAATACTACTCATATAGTGCAAAATTAGTAAATTTGGGCAAGTTTTGTAGAAATTGTCTCTTATTTCAGGATTGCAGCTAATATGTATATATGGTGGTTCGATGTTACACGATGATATAGTGGATTCTTTCGTAAACAAACGATTTTCGCCTCAATATAACTTTAATTCAAAGCGTTAGCATCATTCTTCGTCAAAACAAGAGAATAAAATTTATAAGTAGAATATTTCACTATAGACGACATCGTGTTTCATAGTTCCTACCCATGGGGCACACTGATACATTTTACCACCGACTGTTTATTATCCAAAAAAAATTATTTCCCGTGAATTTTACCAGCTGGAAAAAATATATGTATTAGTTAACAACAGAGTGGCACTATGTATCACTTTTGGTTACACAAATAACATGTATTATCATCAACATTAAATTGTAGAAAAAATGTGTTTCATTGTTACCCTCTCTCCCCTACCTGGTTGTTGTTGATGAAAACTTATCAAGTAGATAGATGGCTGCTGACGAAAAATGCTGCTCTTGTGGCTGCTTTGTTCGGGTGTGCTGTAAATAATAATAATTACTAGAAACAATCACAATTCCAATAATATTTTAAAACTTACCATTCAAATTCAAAATATTGATTCTCAAAACTACGAAATTTTGACAGGTCGCGATGAAAAAAAAAAAATACAAAAAATTACTAATCTTTTTTTATATTTTTTCAATGCAACCTGTCAAAATTTCGCGAGCCTCCGTGCGAAATAATACCATTGACCATTATTTCGCAAGGAAAAAGTTTGCCTTGGTGACAGCGCATAGAAAGCAGCGCTATCTCGCGGAAGTATTATGAAATTTATCGTTTGTCGAACCGTGTCTCGGCTAACTGCATTTTTCGTTATCGTTTTCGCGAGAGCTGCGTACCGCTTACGAAATGGAAACGAAAATTTTTTTCGCGAGCATTTCGCGACGTTTTTTATGCATAGGTTTTGTATAGGAAATTTCATTTCGCAAGAGGTGCATACTCAGCTTAAGCTTTAGCAGGATGCAATGAATGGCGTACTAAAATTTTGTGTACTACGTTCTAGTACTGCAAGTTGTGAGGTTGACTAATAAAGAAAAGTAAAATTAATGCTCGATAAATTTTTAACGGTCACGATCACATTCATTCGAAACTGCCAAATTTCGATGTTAAGTAACATTGAAGAATTTCAAAACGTAAAACTGTTCATCTGCTGATAGAATAATTTTTACGGTTAATCCTCCTAGAAGTAATTATAGACAAGAATTACTCTTCAACCAAATTTGGGTCGAGACTTAATGTCTCCAGCAAAGTTTTCGAAAGTGCTATTTCAAACAACTTTGTCAAAGACATATATATCCCACATATTCAGAGTACCGAAATATAGTAGTAGAAAACCTTTACAACAAGCTATTCTGAAATTACTGTATTTGATAAATCTCTTCTGCGGTAATTAAATAATAAATTCACATTGCGTTCAAGGTGCCTTTGAAGCTTACAAAAAAATAAGGGAATTGGATATAAAACAAATAATTCCCAGATATTAAAAGGACTCAAAAACACAAAGAGTGATTCCATTTTCAGGAGCTAGCATCAATTCGGCGCAAGCTTAGTCCGCCCACCAAGTTAGTGTCGGATTCTGATGAGATGAAGTCGAAACGCAAGTTTCAGTTTCATCCATCCATAATTTAGTTATAGGTTTTGTGTTCTCAACTCGCAATGATTGTTTCAAACAATTTTATCCGTAGCGCAGAAAAAAATAGTTTTCACCTAAATTTTTCTTCGCTTAGAAGAAATATAGCAGGCCCAGTCCATTTAAATCCCTATATGTTGAATTCATGTAGCCTTCATATTTTCAACAAAATTGTTTGAAATGACATTATCAAAAACTTTGCTGAAGGCACCATGTCTCTTAATATTTTTGAAAAATTAATTCACCATAATTACCTCTATGAGAATTAATCACTAATATTTCTATATCAAAGCAGGCGCTGTTTTATGTTGATAACTTCCCGAAGTTGTCAAACCTTCAAAGCCAAGGATTATTATATTAGGTGATCTTGAACGTTGAAATTTTTTTAGATCATTTATCCCACTTTAAAAGATCGCAATTTTTGACTTCATTGACATATTATACAAGAAAATAATCTATGGAGGCTTGAAAACTGTTCCATGTTGATCCTTCTTGTTTGTAGACTGGAATGACATCTGTTAGACTACTTATGTTTTTGAGTTTCCAATAATTTATCAAACTCATATTAAATTTTAGCATTTTTTCAAAAAATTTGCGATTTTCATCAAAACCCCCTCCAAACCAAATTTCTGGCTACGCCACTGCTATCGATCCATAAATGAAATTCTGCTTGTTAATTTATCCATGCAATGCCCTGGTGCTGAAAACCATTATTTTGGTGATTTTTTACCTTTTAGTTCTTCTTCTTCTTTTTCTTCTCTGTTTGAGCTATCGGCTGACAGCTCAGTATAAGGGCTGAGTGACTGCGACTATATTGCCCTGTTGTTTTATTTAAAGTCGCGAGGACGGCTTCGTGTTATCGCAGTATCAATCTGAAAAGAAAATAATGGAAACTATGCGCAGTATTAATTCATATTTAGTAAAAGTTATAAATCTACTTTAATTTCTTTAACAGAATTGACTACTTCTTTTAGAATATTAAGATCTTTTGACTTGAACAATTCTTTAAGTGAAGAAAATTTACAATCGAATGAATATTTGGAACGGGTGCGGTTAAACCTGGTACAAAACAAAATAATGTGTTGTGAGTTTTCCACTTCTTGGCAAATCTCACAGTTTTCATCTGACTCTAATTTCATCTTTGCAAGCCAATATTTTGAGAAATCATGTCCCGAAATTAATCTATTCAGCAACCTTGCTTCGTCATTGGACAATCCTTTATTGAAAAACCATTGTTCTTTTTCAATCGTTTTTTGCAATTCATAAAAGAATTTTCCTTTCCCCTTTTCAATAGCATATTCACGATACCACAAGTTTGTTTTTTGGATAATTTGTTTTTCTATGCTCAAAAAAGAATCTTTTAGAAGAATTACGTTAGATAAGGTACTAGTCTCATTTAAACCATTTTTACATTTCTTATAAAAGAAATGTATAGAATTCGCTCAAACTTTCAAGATTTTTTCCGAGGCCCGGAGGGCCGAGTCTTATATACCAATCGACTCAGCTCGACGATTTGGGACAATGTCTGTGTGTGTGTGTGTGTCTGTGTGTGTGTGTGTATGTAACGGACAAATTCTCATTCGTGTTTCTCAGCAATGGCTGAACCGATCTTATCCAAACCAATTTTAAATGAAAGAACTAAAAAACAGTATGAACGCTATTAATTTGTTTTTGATTCTGATGTTTAGTTTCCAAGATATGAATGTTTGAATGCGTAAAAATGGCTTTTTTTGCAGTTTTTTTGAATTATCTGCCGAAACTGACATGACAGAATAACAATTTATATGCTTTTAGACAGCTTTAACGAATACCTTTCGAACAAGCTATAGATTGTTGAAATCGGACTATTATCAAAAGAGATATTAAACATTAAATACGGACGAAAGATTTTTATCATTTCCCATTGCCAGAAATATGACCAAAAACATGTAATCTATTATTAACGCCAAAACGGCTTATTTTAGGTCAATAGTATCTTCGGAGAATTTAATGGAGGTAATATGCCCTTTCTTTTGGTATTGTGCTGTTGCTGATTAATCCTCCTATGAGTGAGATATTTTCACAAATTTTCTTGGAAGTGATTATATCGAAATGATGCCTTCAGCAAATTTGTAGCTCTTACTTTTGCGAATAACTTTACTGAAGACTTCAAATATCTATTTTGAATACTTTAAAAGTTATGGCTTGTTGTGTGTTGCTTACTCTTTGTTGGCTATTTATTGTTCAATATAGTAATAATCCATTGAAATAAGCCAAACATTATTTCGATAAAACGAATTTTGTATTTCATATTTCTATCTACAACCGCTAGAAATAATCACCGAACACTTCCAAGTTGTCTGGAAGGAACTTGATAACTTATCAGTGTAAAAATGTTCATTTGTGCGAACCTTCTGACTGCAATTTTTCTAACTTATAACCATCGGATCGATCTGAAACATATCGAAAAAAGAAAAGCGAAATAAATAACCCCAAGCAACGGCATAGCCAAGAGAAGGTTTGGGAGTTTAACACCATACAACCCACCCCCCACCACACCCAAAAAAAATATTGGATTGAAGTTGAAAATTTATTGATGCAGACTGATTTAATTCAGTAATACAATAACAATTATCTGATCCGTAGATTGATAACCTGTTGTTGTAAACATCATGAGGACTTTTGATAAATTGTCGGAATGGGGTCCTGATATGTAACTGATCTATTGGTCTTGATTTCACAGTTGTCTAATAGCATCAATATCAAATTCCTGCCTGAAAACATTCCAATAGAAAATTCCAGAGTTCTGTAATCAATAATAATCCTCAGATTTCTTTTCAAATTGAGCTCGCTTTTGTAGAGATGTACTGTAATAAGGGTCTTTATTTAATAGAAAGCGAAGTTAAAATTGATTTAATGTCTATGAAACATAGAACTGCTCACCAAAACATTGCATAACTTTCAACATTTGCTAAAAATGTTCTTACCTTTCTCATTCACTCTAAAATTCGTCAATCTAATCCCGACCCGGAGGGCCGAGTGTCATATGCCAATCGACTCAGTTCGTCGAGATCGGAAAATGTCTGTGTGTATGTATATGTCTGTATGCGTGTATGTGTATATGTGGAAAAAAAATTTGACCTCTGTTTCTCAGAGATGGCCAGACCGATTTGCACAAAGTTAGTCTCAAATGAAAGGTACAACCTTCCCATCGGCTGCTATTGAATTTTCTATTGATTGGACTTCCGGTTCCGGAGTTACGAGTTGAAGAGTGCAATCATACAGCAAATTCCCATATAAACTGAAATGAAAATTTTTCAAAATCAAATTTGTATTTTGGATGCCAAATGGCTTTAAAATGCATGAAACATTAAAATGCATGACAAAAATTGACTTTTTTGGACTTTGGTACATTTTTGCCTTTCTCATATAAAAAGGTTATGCAATCACTCTAAAAATCGTCAATCATACCGGCCCGGAGAGAATATGCAGTGAGGGGTTGCTACTTTAAAATTAAAACTAGTTTAAAATTTGTTAACAAGTTGAAAATTTTCGGCAGGACCCGGATCTCCCGGATCTTTCTCCATAATCCGCCGCTGGTTTCAAGCGATGTTTCAGTATCACATAGTATCTCAAGATCGTGGCTGTCGATCCGTTGTATGTATGTGCAAATCGTACTGAACATGTAATATTCATTTCCACCATTGTATTGAACATAACCAGCCAAGGAATCGTAGTCTGGACAAATGAGAAAAGCACAATCGCACCACTAGGTGGATTAAAACAGGTTTTTATTTTGGGAATGCGTCGAGTTGAGACGAAAACGTAATATGATTAATAACGAGGATAACACTTTCCGAATGTAGAGAGAAATTTATGAAAAATGACGATTTCCATTCGACTCTAGCAGGTCCTGATCGATTTTGATGGGCATTTGATTTTTGTTGTATGACCAATTATATGTATAGGTCAAATGTTCAAAAACAGTAATTTAAGGTCAAGATAGCATCATTTTGAAACCGCCAATTTCGGAGGTTTAGTATATTCAATGAGTTTTACAAACGTTAAACAGCGCATCATTTGATAAAATAATTTTGACGGTATATCGTCCAAGAAGTATTTATGGTGAATTTTCTCGGGTTAATATTCATGACAAGTCTCAACAAATTCGCTAAAGACACGAACTCTGTTACTATTTTCTGAAAAATAATTTCTGCATAATTTTATAACTTCAAAAATTACGGTTTCGGAATTATGCTGTTTGGACAGTAAGATCGATTTTCACCAAACCCCCACCAAACCGAATTTCTGGCTACGCCGCTGACTTCCAGTAAGTAAAAACAAAGTCGTTCTACACTCGTTCACAAGAAACGTCTTCGAATGCTGAATATCTATTATAATACATTAAAACCCCGATTTTATCAGCCAAATATGAACATCTGTTTGATGGGCTCTAGCAGACGAACAAGACAGAATTCGAGTAAATCCTTTCTTGAGCACGTTTTCCTTATCATGGAGATGGAAATATGTAAAGTAAAAAGTTCATCATAATCAGAAATAGTTTTCAGACTACATCAAGGGACGGGAAGAATATTTTAACAGCTTCAGTTTATTATAAAGAAAAAAATTGCCCGATTTAGTCAATGTCCCCATTTTGTCAGCCTAAAATGCACCATGAGACTGATAAAAATGGGTCTTTATTGCATGTATTATTCACTGTGTTTCACATTAATAGGTATATTTCACTTTTGGGGATTTTTTATTGCATCGAACTACAACAATTTTTAGGTAGTTTTCAAGGGGTTCTTCCAAAATTTGGCGAACCTATTCCAATTCGTATACCAATTAATCGGTATACTTAAGGGTTTATATGTTGCAGATAAAGAAAATACTGAAATTTTCAGCTTTTTCCTACACAATAATACGAAAGCAATTTTTCCTAATAAGTTTGTGAAAATTATAAACTATTTGAAATTTTTAAATAGTTTTATTTTTTATTTAACCGTGATTTTTTAATAAATAGTGACCATCGCTTCACAACGTAGTCTATTTTTCATGGCTTACGGTGAGCACGATCTCTCGAATTGTTGAACTGAAAATTATGGAATAGAAATTATTTTTTAGTATTCTTTACAGATTTAACTCGCCGCGCAGATAGCTCTGAATTAGACCCGCTGGTGCCCTAAGACGGTTTCGCTAGATTTTCAGAGCACTGTGCACCCAGTGCATTAACGCAAGTGACGGAAGGTTATCGAAAAGTTTCGTGAAAATGAAAATTTCAGTAATGATGATGATTTTCCCAAACGGTTCGTTTTCGAGAGGTTTTTATTTGTTCTTTGGCATTAGGATTAGCGATAATAATTCAAATCAAGGATACTACTGGGAAGTCACCTTTAGAAAAAGTCGATGTCGAAGTAAAATTTGGAACTATGCACGCATGCACTTCAAAGATAGCGTGATATCAGGAGCTGCGATTTCATGAAATTTTCTTAGTTCTCAGTAGCGTTGGAAATTTGAGTAAAGTATAAACTTCAAATCGATTCAAAAAAAAAATTCGATTTTTTTGGCTCAGTGCAATATATAAATTCAGTTTTCCCACCACAATTTAGATATTTAGATATTTTATGGGCTATTTTTTCGCTTTCCCATTGATTTGGTTTGAGATTTCTAGCACTGATGTTGTCCTATGCTGATTTGAGCGATTCTCTGAGTCCTGCCACTATCCCATGTAATATGTGTTATCAAAAACATCGCGAAGCATCACGTTCTAAATGTTCTCAAACGATATAATATCCGAAGAGAGTGATAAGAGTTATAAGAAATGTCTCATCACACTGTTAGGTGGATTAAAAGCGTTTTTGCTAGAGCGTCAGCTATTTCATTGCCGTTTATTTGAACGTGACTAGGTATCCATTGGATTGCGACTAACCAACGCGATGCCTTGTGAATTATTTTGGTGATTAATCTACTTCCTATACCACTGTCTAGTGCATTGCAGATGATTTCACAAGCTGATTTTGAATCGGTATATATTCCTGCATTTTGAATTTCATTTTTTTCGATATCATCTAGTGTTACATCTATTGCTATTATCTCTGCTGTTGTTATACACGTTTCTGTTTTTAACTTTAATGAAATTCTTGAATTCGTATATTCGTTATACACACCCACACCACAGATGTTGTCATCTTTAGATGCGTCTGTAAATATTTTTGGTCTACCGAAATATCTACCGTTCATAGCGAAAAGTGCTGCTTGTCGTAGTTGTGCTGTATTTAATTCATTTTTATTCGTCAATATGCCTTCTAGAGAGCATGTGACTGTAATATTAGGTGTTGCATTTATTCGTTCTAGTGGAGATATTTTGTCAATTATTTGATGGTACTTCATATATGTTTCTTCTAAGTAGGATAATTTACTTGGGTCAATATGAGTTATGTTTTCTAAGTTAAGCTGTGTAGAAACTATGTTATTGGAGTGGAAATATCTGGCTATTTCTTTAGCAGTGTTTTGTTCATGCTGTAATTTAACGGGTTTCTGACCTCCTATTGCCATGAGCGTGTTTAATGGTGTGGTGCGGGTGCATCCGGTAACTCTTCTCAAGCACGCGTTTGTGATTGTTTGTAATTCTTTCAAATTGGACTTTTTTGAATTAGAAAAGATTGAGGATCCATATCGTACCATACTGTTTATTAGCGAATTGTAGATAATCGTCATGGTTTGTGGATGGCTTCCTAATTTTATTCCGGATATTATTTTAACCATATTTAATCTGTCGTTGGCTTTTCTTTTAACCTCCTTAATATGTGCTCCAAAACTTAAATATCTGTCTAACCAGATACCTAGATATGGATAGTGTCTAACGGTTTCTATTATTTGGTTGTTAATTTTTATATTCAATGTATTATTACTGTTCTGGAACAGCATCGCTTTTGTTTTATTAGCATTTATTTGGAAGTTTAACATAGTCATTTCTGTCGTCAATTTATCAATAAATATTTGTCCAGATTGATTTATACTCTCTAATTGTTTTCCTTTAATTATTATGGCGAAATCATCTGCAAATTGTACTAGTTCTGTATCATCTTCAATTAGATTATGTAGATTTGCCGTATATACATTAAATAAGGTTGGTAACATCACATCGCCCTGGGGTAACCCGTTACTTATGAATCGCTCTAAAGTTTTGTTTTTTGTTTCGAAAATTATGTTCCTATTTTGTAAAAAATTTGTAATCCATTGTATTATTTCAGATGGGATGGAGTACTTTATCATAATTTGTTCCAATATTGAGACATTAACTGTGTTGAAAGCATTAGAATGATCCAAAAATATAACTCCTGTTAAGAACCCGTTTCGTTTGTTTTGTTTTATTTTATTAATCAAGTAGTTAGTGCAAGTTATGGTTGAATTATTTTTACGAAATCCGAATGAAGTTTCTGGGATGATATTATTGTTATCAAAGAAGTTCTGCAATCTACTTAGCACTTCGGTTTTTGTAATGGTTGGAATTAGGGATATTGGTCGTTACCTTCTATAGTTGACTGGTCTTTACCCGGTTTTGGGATGGCTATTACTTTAATAGTTTTTAGGGTTATTGGTAGGTAGCAGTTTTTCCAGTATTTATTTATTTCTTTAACTATTGCTTCCTTAGATTCAGCGGATAATGAACGTAGCATTTCGTAAGTTATTTTATCTTTTCCCGGTGATGAGTTTTTCTTTTTATTTACAATTTTTCCAAATTGTTCTGCATTTAGCAAATCATAGTTTGTGTAGTTATAAAAAGATTCTAGAGGTTTCAAGTTATTTTCAAGTGTTTAATGGTGTGGTGCGGGTGCATCCGGTAACTTCTCAAGCACGCGTTTGTGATTGTTTGTAATTCTTTCAAATTGGACTTTTTTGAATTAGAAAAGATTGAGGATCCATATCGTACCATACTGTTTATTAGCGAATTGTAGATAATCGTCATGGTTTGTGGATGGCTTCCTAATTTTATTCCGGATATTATTTTAACCATATTTAATCTGTCGTTGGCTTTTCTTTTAACCTCCTTAATATGTGCTCCAAAACTTAAATATCTGTCTAACCAGATACCTAGATATGGATAGTGTCTAACGGTTTCTATTATTTGGTTGTTAATTTTTATATTCAATGTATTATTACTGTTCTGGAACAGCATCGCTTTTGTTTTATTAGCATTTATTTGGAAGTTTAACATAGTCATTTCTGTCGTCAATTTATCAATAAATATTTGTCCAGATTGATTTATACTCTCTAATTGTTTTCCTTTAATTATTATGGCGAAATCATCTGCAAATTGTACTAGTTCTGTATCATCTTCAATTAGATTATGTAGATTTACCGTATATACATTAAATAAGGTTGGTAACATCACATCGCCCTGGGGTAACCCGTTACTTATGAATCGCTCTAAAGTTTTGTTTTTTGTTTCGAAAATTATGTTCCTATTTTGTAAAAAAATTGTAATCCATTGTATTATTTCAGATGGGATGGAGTACTTTATCATAATTTGTTCCAATATTGAGACATTAACTGTGTTGAAAGCATTAGAATGATCCAAAAATATAACTCCTGTTAAGAACCCGTTTCGTTTGTTTTGTTTTATTTTATTAATCAAGTAGTTAGTGCAAGTTATGGTTGAATTATTTTTACGAAATCCGAATGAAGTTTCTGGGATGATATTATTGTTATCAAAGAAGTTCTGCAATCTACTTAGCACTTCGGTTTTTGTAATGGTTGGAATTAGGGATATTGGTCGTTTACCTTCTATAGTTGACTGGTCTTTACCCGGTTTTGGGATGGCTATTACTTTAATAGTTTTTAGGGTTATTGGTAGGTAGCAGTTTTTCCAGTATTTATTTATTTCTTTAACTATTGCTTCCTTAGATTCAGCGGATAATGAACGTAGCATTTCGTAAGTTATTTTATCTTTTCCCGGTGATGAGTTTTTCTTTTTATTTACAATTTTTCCAAATTGTTCTGCATTTAGCAAATCATAGTTTGTGTAGTTATAAAAAGATTCTAGAGGTTTCAAGTTATTTTCTCCAAAAGTATCAGCTAGTTTTTCATCGTCATACAGAATGTTATTTTTTGTGATTTACGTTTACCTGTTATTGTATTAACTTTCTTCTTCTTCCTTCGACTTTATTTGGTTGGCTCGGGAGCCTTTCGGTGTTAATGAGCCGGAGTATCATTACAATATATTATGAAATATAAGAAATAATATAGTTGCTGGTCTGTGGGTCATGACGTGTATCTAGGTGGCGCGTCCGCTTATCGAATCGTCCGCTTTTCTTCCTGGCAGGTGTGGCAGCAACCGGTGGTCCATTACGCTGATTGGTGGTCCTTGGGATGGATCGCTCGTTGGGTGGTATGACGCAACTCCCTCGTGCGCGCCGACGTCGAATCTCGTGACGGATGGTGTATCTGCAACAAGGAAATCCCAGTTCTCGTTACAGTCAAAATGTCTGTAACGAGAACTGGAGAGAAGGGGTACTTGATGTAGATATCTGCTGATGAATTGTGATACATTGCTAAGTATAACTAGTATAAGAAAAACAAAACATTATAGATTCACATTAATCGACTTGAGGAAGAGATATATGGGTAAAAGGATTTGGGGGTCTCGAGTTGCCAGGGCGTCCCGAATTGGCATATCGGGCGGCATTCCTTGCGATTGTAGAACTCTATTGAGTTTTTCTCTGGCTTCACGATGGTCGGAGCCAGGCTCTGAGCACGACCAGACGATATGGTCAATATCTTGGTAGCCTTTACCACAATCACAAAGGGCGCTCTCGGCAAGTCCTATACGTGAGTGGTGAGTATTACTATTGTAGTGATTTGACATTAGTCTTGACGCGAAACGAATAAAGTCTCTTGGTAGATCGAAATTTTTAAACCAAGTTTTAGTTGAAACCTTTGGGACAATAGAATACAACCACCGCCCTTTATCGCCCATTGTCCATCTCGTTTGCCAGGCAGCAAGGGCCTTTTGCCGAGGGAAGTTGAGGTATTCGCTGTACGTGATAGGCCTTTCGAGGACATTGCCTTCGGTTGCACCTTTTTTGGCGAGTTCGTCTGCTTTTTCATTGCCTTGTATTGAGCAATGGGCCGGGACCCACACAAATGTCACGTGGAATGACTGGTCGACCAAAGCACGAAGACTCCTTCGTATTTCCAACAGAAAATGCGAAGGGTACTTGGTCGGTTTCATTGATTGGAGAGCTTCAATAGAGCTGAGGCTGTCCGAAAAAATAAAGTATTTGGCAGAAGGCAGAACCTCTACTAGGCCAAGAGCACAATGTATTGCTGCCAGCTCTGCAACATACACACTACATGGCTCTTCCAATTTGCGAAAAATACTATGATTCACGTTGAATACTCCGAAACCTGTTGATCCATCAATACTTGATCCATCGGTGAAGAATTGTTTGTCTTGATCGATATGATTATAGTTAGCCGAAAAAATAGCTGGGATATTTTCAGCAGGATTTATTTTTGATGGACTAGGTAGCGTTAAGTAGTCGTAATCAGGGAACATGCGCTTTGTATGCACTTCTAAACTGTGCAGCGCTTCGAAATTGTTGATTACGAGCGGATTCATTACTTCACTGCG